>NC_052354.1:1366897-1598969 GCF_009727055.1 Benincasa hispida
GAAAAGCATCGACGAGACCTTCGCACTTGAGTTTGACAACGCATCGACAAATTCTTCGCATTTGAGTTCGACGAGACCTTCACACTTGAGGAAACGAAATCGCACCACAACTTTGAAGATGGAACGAAGTCGCGTCATTAGTTTAGAGATGAAACGAAGCCACGCCACGACTTGGAGATGAAACGAAGCCGCGTCATTAGTTTGGAGATGAAACGAAGCCATGCCACGATTTTGAAGATGAAGTGAAGGCGCGTCATTAGTTTGGAGATGAAACGAAGCTGCGTCATGATTTTGTAGACCGAGTCATTGAAGATGGAGTCGAGCCATGCACACCATTCTTGAACTTAAAGGCATCAACGAAGCCTTTGAACTTAAAGATGGAGAAGCATCAATGAAGCCTTTAAACTTGAAGATGGAGGAGCGTATAAGTTTACTTATAAAGAGGAAGTGAAGCGCATTCCACGTGTGTGCCTTTTATTTACTGTGTTGGCTCTTTACGAGGGATGAACATGTTCAACCCATTGTGTTGCCCCTAATAGAGATGAACATCTTCAATCTGAAATGTCATTCTTTGACGGGGATGATCAACATCAATCTTGTAGTATTATACTTAGATGGTTCTGGTACCTCTTCTGATGGACTAAACTTAATTTTTTTAAAGTTTCCTTCGTACCTTTAAAGATAGAAATCGAATCATGACGTAGTTCAAGTTTTTTTTTTTTTAACTGGACTGAACTTGAAGTTTCTTTCAAGCTACCTACATACCCTTCTTAATGATAGGGATCAAGTCATAATATAGTTCGAAGAGAATTTTTTTTCTTTTTATGCGCGACTGAACTTGAATTTCTTTAAGTTGCCTACGTACCCTTTATAATGAAAGGGATCAAGTCGTAACGTAGTTCATACAAAGGTTTTTTTTTATGCGTAAAACTTTTTGAGAAACTTGCCATTGATTGGGCCAATCCTAGCCCGTCCTTATCGATTATCTTGCATGCGCCGTTCGTGTAGACCTCCTTGACAATGTAGGGTCCATCCCATTTAGGTGTGAACTTATTCCCCATATGTCTCATTGTGATAATGGGTCTCCTTACGGCGAGCACTAGATCACCTACTTGAAAGGACCAAGGCTTTACATGTTTATCGAAAGCCTTAGACATTCGTGCCTGGTAACATTCCAGCACTTGCTGAGCTTCTAACCGTTTTTCATCCAATGCTTCCAACTCTTGGAGCCGCAGTTTGGCGTTGTCTTCTGTAGTCAGCCCTTCTTGCACTGCCATTCTCAACGATGGAATTTCTATTTCCAAAGGAAGGACAGCTTCTACCTCATAAACAAGAGAGTACGGGGTGACTCCTGTAGGGGTACGGTGAGCGGTTCGATAAGCCTACAACGCTTCACCGATCTTCTCCTGCCAATCTCTCTTCCACTTGGATACAATTTTCTTCAGCAGGTTGCACAATGTCTTGTTAAATGCCTCAGCCAACCCATTTGCGGCGGTATTATATATGGATGACTTGTACTGCTTGGATTTGAATTTTTCACACAACCTGTTCATCAAACTATTGGAGAATTGTCTTCCGTTATCTGTTACGATCCGATGGGGAATACAGTACCGATAAATGATATGATTGTGGATAAAATCCACCACATTTTCTTTCTTAGCTTCCTTTAGCACGACAACCTCAGCCCATCTTGAGAAGTAGTCAGTGGCTGCGAGGATGTAGGAGTGCCTGCTATCGACTTAGGTGTTATAGGGCCGACCAAATCGAGCCCCCATGCTTCAAAAGGCCACGAGGCTATGGTCGGATGTAGAGGCTCGGGTGGTTGATGAATGAAATTCGCATGCTATTGAAAGGCTTCACATTTCTTCACATAATCCATTGAGTCCTGGATCATTCCCGGCCAATAATAACCCATTCTTTTCAGCTGGAATTGTAGCTTTGGTCCTGCTTGATGCACGCCGCATACGCCCGAGTGTACCTCCTTCAGAGCCGTCGTTTACTCTTCTTTACTGAGGCACCGAAGGAAAAGTCCCTCAGGGATCGACGGTATAAGACCCCTTTGTAGTAAATGAAATGCGCAGCCCTCCTACGAACCTCGATTTTATGGCAGGAGTCTTCCGTGCTCAAGGTAATCTATGATGGGCTGTCACCAGTCTTCCTTGTTGGTTAGGTAGACCGATAGCGCATTCGTTTACCCATATGCAGTCCCAATCGGAGGTACAACCCATCTTCGCCAAAGCGATATATTAAGGGGCACATTATCCAGGTCCGTTAAAGCAGTGGCTAGGTTTGCCAAGGCATCTGCTTTCTTATTCTCCATCCTCGGGACATGTTCCAATGCCACGCTTTCAAACTTCTCCATCAACTGGCGAGCGTAGGTGAAGTAGGGTTTCAAGTCATCATGCCTCACCTCATACTAGCATAAGAGTTGATTGATTATCAACTTTGAGTCACCGAAGATTTCTATACAAGCTACTTTAATATCTAAGGCCATTTGGAGGCCAATTATCAAAGCTTGGTATTCGGCGACATTGTTTGAACATGACTCGATAAGTGCGAAGCTATAAGGCAATATGTGCTTTTCTGGTGAAATGAGGACGATACCTGCCCCCACGCCGCTTTGTCGTGTCGCACCGTCAAAGAATATGACCCACGGTTCTGAGGCCTCTGTGAAGAGAACTTCGTCATCAGGAAAGTCTTCATTTAACTCCCAATCCGATGGAACTGGGTGATCTGCCAGGAAATCAGCCAATACCTGCCCTTTAACCGCCCTTTGTGGTACATAAACAATATCGTATTGTTGAAGCATGATTTCCCATTTGGCTAAATGTCCCGAGAGGACCGGCCTAGATAGGACATACTTGATGGGGTCGGCCTTCGCGATTAAGTGGACTGTGAAGGCTTGCATGTAATGCCTCAACTTATCTATGGCGAAGAAGAGTGCAAGACATGTCTTCTTCATATAGAAAAAATGTGCTCAGCTTCCATTCAGGTCTATCAATAATAGAGAGCGTTATTCTTTTCCATTTGTCTTCTTGTGCCAACAGTGCCCAGATTGACCTCTCTTGCGTGCATGATTTAGTATTCAACTGCTTGCCACTACGGTGGCTCCCAAACAAGAGGTCTGATCAAATATCTCTTTTATTGTTTCGAAAAGCATTTGACAGGCCCGTCCCATTTGATTCTTCTTCCCTTTTTTCATCAGTCTTTGAAAGGGTTGACACCGCCCTCCAGGTAGAAAATAATCTCATGGATTAGGTAGTTACGTCCCTTGCGATACTTCTCCATTAGAATTTTCTTGTTTGCATCTTTCTGGATAGGCATCAAATTCTTATGATTTGGTCTATCTCTATTCCCCCGATGTTCTCACAACGTAACCCAAAGAAAATTCTTTTTGAAGTTACGCCAAACGTGCGTATTTTGAGGGGGTGTCATGCTTAACATGGTACTTTCGGGCAAAGCAATCGAAACGATCCTTAGCATCATTCAAATTGTCCTGTCGTCGCTTGTTAGCACATAAGGTCATCGACATAACACTCCAATGTTTGTGCATCAACATAAATTCATCAAAAACACTTTCTGCATGCGGCTAAGATAAATGCAAGCTTCTTAAACCCGAAGGGCATTACCTGTAACAGTATATCACCTTTTGGGGTTAAAAAATTGCCAGTCACTTCTTCTCTAACCATCCATATCTTTTAAATTTCCGGAAAAGAATTCGTCCATAAATAAGGCCTCATGGTCCTTTGTCCATCGGACCATTATTCTTGATGGGCAATGGAATTTATTTAGGAAGCAGGGTTGAGTCCGAAAGTTCTACGCAAAACACGAAAGCTGTCCATTCTTTCTTCTACGGGACCAAGTTGGTACCTGTGATATTTAACTCACAATAAACCGATCCTCAATCATTTATTTAACCTTAAACTTAATCTGGGGATTTAAGTTTTCTGATCAAAGCGTCTTACCTAATAACTGGGTTCAACCTCTGTTTGATTCGCGATAAATGGTAGACTGCTACTTTGATCAGTTTGAAAACTTCTTGTATGGACCAAGCAAAAAACAATCCCTTTTCTTTCTCCCCTCCTCTTCCGAGAGAGATGTGCTATGAGTCGGAGTGAACGCTTTTCCTTATGGTGCCCAATTCACTTCTTGTTTAGCAGTCCACGTGGATGACCCACCGTTCTCTAGCCTTTGTAGAGCGTCCTCCACTTCCTCTTTAGCCATACCTTCTTTGGGTCCTTCCGTGACGGTGATGTGGTGGCACGAAGTTTTGACTTCCTCCCGCTCTAGATTTCCGTTATGAAGGTTGGTGAAAACGATGTCATGTCTCTTTACTTTAAGCGTGCCCTTGCTTGTGTTTAGGGTAACGAAGGTCTTTCTCTTCATGCGTGAGGGGATGGTACTACGGATTTCCTTATCACTTCTTGCCTCTTCTGATAGTTTCTGATTTGATAACGCTTCAGCGTTTTTAAGGTCGATTCGCCGCTAGATGGACGCTCGAGGTATTGGCCCCTTCTTTCCTGTAGTTCTTTCGAGGGTGTTAGTGTAGACTCTTCTTTTCCCCTGTGTCTTGCTAGGGACATATTGATCGAGGGGACATTCAGCCCTTTCGTGCTTCAAGCGACCAAAAATGGGAGTGCGGGGTTTTCTTTCACCCTTCTTTAGAACTGTGCCTAGTCTTTCGAGGGCTGACAGTCGTACCACCACTGACGATTGACAAATGATCTCCTCATTTTCTTCATTTGGCAAAGTTAACCTTCGAAAGACTGAGCATCGTGTATCTCTGGGAATAGTATGTGGGCTTCCCCTTTCTGCTTCTATTATGCTTAATTTTTCGAAGACCGGGGCTCGTGCGGCAGGTGGTCTGATACGGTCAAAGGCCGAGGCTCTTCTATCTTTGCCCTCCTTTTCTCCTGTATCATCAACTTCTTCCGTAGTGATATGATTGCTATTGGCCACTTTCCCCTTTGCTTTTCTGATTATGTGGACTGGCTCTAACGGCTCATATCCGAGACCTGCCCTCGACGTGGGTATAACGTGTCCCTCTTGCAAAATCTTTTTTTGGGTTGGCAAGAGTCAGGGTTGCTCGTAAATTTTCAAACTTTTGAATTCAGTGTGAGTTGTGAAATCGTAGCCCACCTTTGCCAACAGCTTGTAAGCTTTGAGATCAAATTCATCTTCCGTTCACTTCTCGGGCAGCTTTGACCCTGTCGCTTCTGCCTCCGGCTTGTGGACTTTCTGCCTCGTTATCGGGGTGAGGGGTGTGACGAAACTCTCCTTTAGAATTTCTATGTTGCCGACCTACAAACTCTTTGAGCATTCTGCAAAAGGCGACTCACACTTGTTTTGTCTCGATATAGGGACATAGCGCAGAATCGAAGGTTTTGAGGCTTTCCCGCCTCTCACCACAGGGGTTTCTCTTACGCCAAGGGACATTCTGTCCTCTTTTGGGCTGGAGGCTCACACCTTGCCCGCGTCTACTGGCGACTTCGATCGAGATCCATCCATTTTCTTCATCGACAAATTCCTCGCTGGCATAGTCTCACCGGAATTCTTGCTCTTTAAATAAAACTTTGCATCTGCAAAGTGAGACTCGACTTCAGAAAACATATTAGAATCTGCTTCGACCTTCTTAATCCCGTCCTTGTAAAACTTGAAACACTGATGCAATGTCGACGTAATCACACCATTCCCATGAATCCAAGGCGTCCCAATAGCAGTTTATAGGTGGTCTTTCAGTCTATCACATGAAACAGCGCGTCGGCCTTTAGATCGCCAATGAGGAGCTCTAAGCGTATCATGCCTATCGCCCTTTGGTTGCCTTGATTGAAACCCTGAATTACTAATTTGTTGTTTGATAGTTCTTCCATGAGTATGCTCAACTGTTTCATAGTCGTCTTAGGCATTATATTGACGACGGATCCATTGCCGATGAGGATTTGACCCATTCTCTATTCTCGAATGTATCCAGAGACGTACATAAGTCTATTATGCAATTTGGATCCCAACAGCAGATCTCTGTCTAAGAAGCCTATGGATGTGCAACACGAGGCATAAGCATGTGCTGTGAGGGTCGGTGCACCAGAGACGTTGGATTCTAATAGTGCTTTAATTAGGGTCGTTTTAGCCTCTCGCGGGAGTGAAAGTAGGTCATCTATGTTAGATAGTGACAAACCCTTTGGTTCTCCTGTCGACCTTAATGGGCCTGGAATAGTATCTTCCTTCTCTCTGATATTGACAGCACAACATCCGGCAATCTATGGTATATCCTCTTAACCCCAATTATAGAGGTTCTTTGGGAAGAAATCTGCTAAGGTTATCTGTCGTCTGGGACGAGAAACATCCTCGTCTTCCCCGTTGACAGCCTTGGGCCTTTGAGCCTTTTTTCTACCCTTCCTTTTTTGTGTCTTGCTCTCTCTCTTGTAGCTTCTATGAGAGCGTAGCTCTTTTTGGGTAGGGTTCAGACTTCCCTTCTTATGGCGTGCCACAAGAATCCAACCTTCGTTATCGTCATCGTCAGCGCGCTCTCCTCCGTTTTGAGGATCTGTAGCTTGGACCTCCTACGAAACTGCACTACCATAGGTTTGAAAGTCCAAAACTGGATCGAGTTCTCCCTTTCTTCATAAGATATGGTTGGTGGTGCCATGCTCGGAGTTACTGTCACTGCAGCGTGATTCGTTTAGACCACCTCGTCTAGATCCAATTCTATTTTCCTTTCATGGGCCAATTTGAGGATCAATTCTTTCAGTACGAAAAATTTTTCGACCGGGTGATTGATGACCCTGTGATACTTGCAGTAATTAGGGTCATCCACCTTGCCGGCCTGTTCTGGTCGCCTACATTCTGGCATTTGGATAAGGTGGTTCTCCAGTAATTGTTCAAGCATATCCGCTACGTCAGAGTCAGGGAATGGATAAACCTTCGCCTGTCTTTCTTTCAGGGTTGGGCGACGTCTCTCGCCTTCTTGGTCTTTCTTCTCTATCTTCTTTTCTTTCCCTTTTGAGGAGAACTTCAATGGAGTTGTGTTAATGACCATTGATTCCTTCGTGACACCTTTCACAGTTTTCTCGGCGCCCTTTACAATTTTTTCGGTGCCCTTCACCTTCTTCTTGTCTTTCCTCGGTTCGTGGTTCAGAAAATCCCTCGTTCCTCTGTTGGCAATACTTAGCTCCATGTCGTGAGTGTGGGTCGCTAATTCTTCAAAGGTACGGGGCTTAATCCCTTGTAGAATATAGAGGAGTTTCTAGTGCATACCCTGCGTGCACATTTCCACAGCAGACAACTCGGTGAGTCGATCTTTGCAATCCAGACTCAGAGCTCTCCATCGATTGATGTAGTCGAAAACTGGTTCCCATTTTCGTTGTTTGGAGTTTGTCAGCTCCATCATGCTGACGGTGCGTCTGGTGCTGTAGAAGCGATTCAAGAATTCGTTCCTTTCAAGTTGTTCCCAAAAACTTCAATCACCTCAGGCTCTAAGTCTGTGTACCAGTCAAAAGCGTTCCCTTTGAGGGTTCTGATGAACTATTTGATCAGTAGATCTCCTCTTGTTCCCGCATTTTCGCATGTTTCACGAAGTGGCGATGTGTTTTCTTTAGGTTGCCCTTTCCGTTGAATTGTTGAAACTTTAGGGGCTGATATCCATTTAGGGCATTCTTAGATTGTCGATCCTCTGAATGTAATGGCTTGGAATACAATGAAGGAGGTTTGGGCCCGGCCCTCCATATTGAGCTCTTATGGGAGGTCATGATCATGTCTTGTAGTTGTTGGACCCGACAAAGAGGCCACCGAGGCTAACTATTACAATTGGCTTTCTTGTAGCACGGTCCTTCCCCTTGTTGATTGCTTTCCATCGTGGGGTGCTAGGCTTGATTGAGCAACCTCTCGAGAACTGCATTTGTTTCTTCAGGGCAGTGATTCGTGGTCTCGCTCCTCGACGACTTTCATCAGGAAGTTAATCTTCCTTTCCTTTTCAACCATGGCCGCGTCCGCCGTCACATCCGCCATCATGACAGAAATCACATCTGGCGGAGAATCTATTTTCGGTCCATCGGGCGTGAAAGTAGAGTTGTCGAACAAGGGATTTTACTTGATGACAACTCCACTCTGTGGGGATTCCATCATTTGTTTCAAGATGTCGTGGGCGATGGGGGATCTCTGCTCTTGCTCCTGCGTTTTCTTTTAAGTGGTCGCGGGTGACCGATCCCTTGTTATGAGTCGTTTGAGGAGGAAGCTTTAGATTCCATCTTCTTAGGAGATTTGGATGCTACCTTCTTAGGCGCCATTTGGCTTGTTTGAATGCTGAGAAAGGGATGAGAGTAGAAAGGTCCCACTGGGCGTGTCAATTTGTTCACACGAGGTTTCCGGAGAAACGTGTTTCGTGGAGTTGAACTTGAGTTGGTGTTGATGTTGGAGTTGATTTGATGCGATGTGGTTCGATCTCTAATATTTGATCCTCTAATTCTCTCTCAGTTGGGTGAATATGCTTGACTTGGAGAATGAAAGCACCGAACGTTCTTGAAGTAAAAGTCTTGGAAGCTTGGAGTAGAAGTCTTGGAAGAGTATTTGTATCTTCAAAGGTCTTATGCCTTATAGGAGTGCAGTTTCAGAAGTCTTGGAAGTTTGAAGTAGAAGTCTTGGAAGAGTATTTTGTGTCTTCAAAGGTCTTCTGCCTTATAAGAGTGCAGCTTCAGGAGTCTTGGAAGCTTGAAGTAGAAGTCTTGGAAGAGTATTTGTATCTTCAAAGGTTTCTGCCTTATAGGAGTGCAGCTTCAAGAGTCTTGGAAGCTTGAAGTAAAAGTCTTGGAATCTTGGGAGTCCTCTGCTTGTTAGTGAATTCTCTCTAGGTCTTCTGAGTGTAAAAAATGTTGTCCTTACAAATGAAGAGAACTTCTCTATTTATAGAATTCTCAGGTGAGCTTCGTGGGCTTAGTTGGTCATGAACCTGACCCTTGGACCCAATTAGTTGGTTTTGGGCCTGAACTGGGGTCCAATTCAACTTTTTTTTTTTTTTTTTTTGTAGTTTGGACTTTAAGCCCAAATAGTAATATCAAATTGGACCAATTTAATCTCATCTGATTCATCCGCATGACGTCGTCAAAACTTGTCTTCAATTCAATTCGGGACATGTGTCAACTTCTAATTGGACCCAAAGTCAATGATTTAGAAATTCTGTCATTAATTTAGCAAACGACGTGGTGACTTGTGATTGGTCCAAAATTTCTCATTCAACAGTCACCATTGATGTTGTCCATGTGCCATATAGTTATTCATGCTTGGTGTCCATATGCGGACACTTTGCCTATAAATAATAGTATTTGGTGGATCTTAAGAACACACCAACATTGGTGAGAATTCCACTTCTACCAATTTTCATATTATCCAATTTCATGATTTTGGTTATTTTATGTTTTAGTTATTTTATTTTATAATTTTAGCTTTTTATTTATTTATTGTTATTATATAAAAATATTATTATATTTTATTCTCGAAAAAATATTTTATTCTTGAAATCAAATTTATTTCTTGAAAAATATCTGTCCCAAAAAAGAATTTTCTGGATTTGATTTTCTGAAAAAAAAAAAAAAAACTCATTTTTAGAAACTATTTTCTGCTCTTTTTTTCTTTTTCTTGTCAGCATATTCATATTGATTTTGAAGTTATGAAATAATTAATAAAAAATGAAAATCCTGAAATTTTCACCCGTTATTCTTGATTTAAATGAATATTATATGTAGAAAGTTAATTCTCTCTTTAAACTTCTCTTTCTTTAACTTTTTTTCATTCCAAAATTTAGTTTCCGTTTCCAAACCATTTCTTTTTTTATTTTTTATTTTTAAAAATTAAGTTTATTTTTTATTCATCTCTTACAATGGTTTACATGTTTTTTAAAGTACAATTGTTGAATTCTTAGCAAAATTTAAAAAAGAAAGCAAGTATTTAAAAGTTTTTTTTTTATTTTCAAAATTTGGGTTGGTTTTTTAAATCATTGGTAAAAAATTGATAACAAATGAAGAAATTTAAAAGTAGAAGTGTATTTATAGACTTAATTTTAAAAACAAAAAGTCAAAAAATAAAGGGTTACCACACAAAACTAGTATTTTCGTTTCTCTTTCTGTTCTAAATATACTTCTCTTTTTAAATTTTACCAATTTAAGAATTTATTTACTAACTTTTTTCTGTCTAAACTTATTTTCTTTGACATTTACGTGGTTTTAATAGATATCTTTTAATATCAACTTTATTTTCTTTTTCTTTCTCTATATGGAATCTCTCCTTTTCTCTTTAATCAATATTTATGTTTTAATAACTCTCATTAATATTCTCTCTAATCTCTTTTACTAATACGACTAATGTTTTTTTTAATTCTTACTTATTTTTTAATAACTCTAATTAACATTCTCTTTAATCTAAAAAAACCTAATATTCTCCCTAACATATGTTCATCGCTAAACAGTTTTATTTTCTCCATCTCAATCTTTTCTCTATTAAAAAAAAATTGTCTCCCATCTCTCTAATTTTTTTTTTTAAATAAATGAGAAAAATATCTTTTTGGTTTCTAAATTTTAAGAAAAATGTGTAAATTGGCCAATTTAGTCTATGTATTTTTAAAAATGGATTTAAAAGGCCACTCTACTAAAAAAGACTAGATAATAAAGCAACAACTGGCAAGATGAGTTGGGAAACAAACTATTTTTCATCTTTCTCTCATCTTTTTTCTTTCTCCTCGTCCTCCCTCTCTCTCGCGCATTCTCTTCTCTCTTATTCTCTCTCCTCCAATGAAAGATTGAAAGATTTTTTTTCCCAAGTTTTTTAGTAGCTATGGAAAGAGAGGAGGGAGAAGAAGCGATAAGAGAAAGAGGGAGGAGAGAGACGATAGCGAAAAGAGATGAGAGAAAGATTAAAAAGGTTTTTTTCTTAGTTGCTACTTCATCATCTAGTCAATTTTTTCTATTCAAATTTGATGATTTTTTTATTAGATGTATCTTTTAAACCTATTCTTAAAAACTTAGAGACTAGATTGGACAATTTAAAATATGAGAGACTAAATGCATCTATACCTCAAACTTAGGTGTCAAAAAGGTATAGAAGTATCCTCAAAACTCACATTTAAATTTATTTTCTCTCAAACAAAAGTATATAAAACCATAGTTATTAATTATAAGGTTTCTGTTTTTATTATCGAATCAAAAGAATAGAAGTATTATCATTTATCAAATTGACATAAGTAATTAAATCCATGGTATTAAAATTTTGTTGACATTTTCTTACATGTATTTTACATCGAGTTGAGGAACGAATTAATATTTCTATAATATCTTAAAAAAATTATGAAACATAAAAAATAAACAATAATATGCCATTGATGTAAATATAGTATAAATAATAAACATATTAACTTGCTTAAAAAGTATAGTGTTTAATTACAAATTTAAATAAGTTGTATCCTTTCTTATTTTTTTTAGAAATATTCATTGACATCGACATTTTATCAAAATTTTCATTGGCGTTTATATAAAAATGAGAGCTGAACATTTTCATCGACATGCAAATTTTTTTTCAAAATAAAGTTATTTTAATGAGTAATGACAAAGGAAGGGTTGAAAAAATAATGATAAAAGTAGGACTGGAGAATCATGGACCAGTGATACGATTACATAAAAACGTATGTCAGGTCCACGTATATTTAAATGAATCGTGGATAATATACGCAATTTACTCTAAATCATTAGCCAATCCATGGTTATGAGCTCCACATGGTTGTCATGTTCTAGATTTTGTCATAGTATGCCACGTTGGAAATTGTGGATTGGTCTACGAGTGTGTGATCCTCAAAACTCCACCCATCCCCTCATATCTGTTTCACCACTCCCTTGCAACTTTTTCTCTAATTTCTTCTGCTCCAGCTACCACCGCCATCGAGATGCTTGTCGTGTGACAAACACATTTTAAAAAATATTAGTATATATAAAATAGAAGAATGATGCATTTGACACAAGAATATGAAAAATATTTAATAAAATTATATTAAAATAAATCATGGGTTTGTTGTAATTGTGAACGATGGGTTTGTTGTAGATATAATTTGTATTGAAATAGTGAAATCATGATTTATAATCAACATTGAAAAATTATAAACATAAGTTACCTACAAAATTAATAAATATCTTGGTCGATTCAACACAAAAATCTGATAGTGTTTTATCACACAAAAATCTTTAAAAAATACTCGAATTTTGGCCTCTTAATAAAGTTAGTCGCATGTGAAATGTCCATTTAGTCCTCAAAATGCTCGATGTCGTGCACGCATTGCAAATTCTTGCTCGTTCGGACTCATTCCTCTCGTTGGAATGCCATAGCATGCACTCGACCCAGATTCTCATGCATTCCTCTCACTTTAGACTTCTTCCTCTCGTGTCTTCCTCTCGTTTTTCATCGGACTGAAATTGAATGTTTTAAATTTTAAATTTCAGTCTGACTTCCTCATTCCTCTCACTTCATCTTCTTTCCTTTTCCTCAGTACAACATTTTTCTCTCTCAGTACCGTCCAAGTCAAATGCCATAACTTGCATACGATTCAATTTTTGTACCGTCGATTGCCAAGATATTGTCGATTATCTTCTTCCACATTATTGATATAATTTTCTCTGTATATTTTGAATGTGTCGATGTGCTAACTAACCAAATATTCCATTGCTCATAGAACCATTGTTGTATCAAACATCTTATGTATTCTAGTAGTGTTGTTATTGGCAATTTCCTCACTTCTTTCATCATCGAATTGAAACACTCGACACTATTATTCGTCATGTTATCCTATCGATTCATACATTGATAATATCGTGCCCACCGCTCAACACCCGCATCCTCCAAATATCTTCCAGGGCTACCATTCTTGAGCTCTAATATTTGGTCCCAATACTTTTAAAAGCAGACTCCCGATATGTTCTTACTGTACTATCAAACAATTTGCCTACCGGCTCATCCTTGAAGTTTTTATTGATATTCCTCTTTAAGAGGAATGTACAAGGTTCGTGAAATGTTGTTGGGAATACAACATCAACTACATTGGCGATAATCTACTGTCGATCTAAAATAAATACAAGATTAGGACATTCCCCAATTGTAGCTTTCAAATTTGTTATAAACCACTTCCATGATCGATTGATCTTATTGTTGACGATAACATATGCTAGAGGATACACTTGATTATTACCATCCATTGCAAAACCAACCAACATTGTACCTTTGTACTTATCCTTCAAATGAGTGCCATCAACAATGATCACTAGACGACAACTATTAAACAGTCTTAAGTAAGAACTATTTGAAGTATTGAGATTTTTCAAGTTTAATCTAAAAGCGGTCCCTGGCTTTTCAATCTTTAAAGCTTCACCATAAGCATGTAACAAGGCGTAAGATTCCTCAGGGGTACTCCTTACAAGAGTGAAAGCAATTATGCTTGCACATCATGCCTTATCGCAACTTATGTGTTGGGGTTGATGCCCTAAATATTGTAGGGGTCCTATAGTTTGTAATTGTTATGTATAAACATTTTATTTATGGAATGAAATATGTGATGTTTTATTTCAATTTTTGAGTTGCATTAACCACAAACCAATAAACTAAGTGTTGGGTTTTATGTCATAAAACTCGTGGTTTGTAAACGATAAAACTTATTCTGAAAATTCAATAAGTTGTTATTGAATATATGAATTGCTTATTTCGTTTTAGAAATAAATCCAATGACTATTACATGAGTACTTGAACTTTATGTGGAGGCATAAAAGTGGATCAGGTTTGAGTAGATAGTCAAATAGTCTATAATATATGAATAAAGGTTGGGTGCCTTATTTTGGTAACACTATCGGATGTGGCTTGCTCTGTAGTTGTTACAAAAATTTGTAAAGTGCTATAGACGATGTGATCCTAATTCATACATGTTATGACATGAGGAGTGGGGTCGTCATGTGCAATGGGTTTATACAAGATCGGACCACGAAATCAGTCACTCTTACTTTATAACGTTGTTTACTACTTCAAAGCGATGACCTAGGTAACTTGACCTTAATCCTGAGCTAACTATGAACTCCTGTTTATTCAGGATTATCCTTAGATTTTCATAGGTGAGGGTTGACTCAATAGTGTCAGCTCAATAAACCTCCATTTCAGGGGTAAGAATGGGTAGATAACTGGGGATATAGGATGCAAGATGGAATTCACTCCTACCTGTTTTTAGGGATAGTAGAGAGGCAGTTCCCTTAAGTGCTGACTTTAGGTCTTGAACAAGGGGCCCTACCCTCTCAATGCCCTGAGAGAGACTCGGTTTGATAATCGGATCACAAATCAATTGTTCATTAGAGGATTAAAGAACAAGAGGTAATCTCGGGGGTAAAACAACCATTTGACCCAGCCATTATTACAAACAACCCGTGAAGGATTAACTTACTAATCATGGTTATATCGAGCGGACATAATATATCTACAGTGAGGGGAATACAACTCTGGGATTTAGTGAAGTGACCCAGTAGTTAACAAATGGAGGTTAATTTGGTGCAAAGAGTTTAGCTAATTAATCTCGGATCATTGGAGCCCATGATCTGTAGGTCCATGAGGTTCCCTACTAGCTCGTAAATAGATTAGCCTTAGAGTAGCGTGATAAGTTAATTTGAAACGTTCAAATTAGAATTAAGGAAATTAGTAATTATATGTGATATAATTACATGTTTAATTTTAGAATTAAATGGAATGGAGAATTAATTAATATTTAAATATGATTAAAATATTAAATTCATGAATAGAGATTCATGATAGTGGATTTTGTGTAAAATTAATTTAATATTTGATATTAAATTAATTAGAATTAATTTTATTAGAAAATTAATTAATGAATTAATTTTGTAAAATTAATAAAGTTTTAAATTTGAAAAACAAAATTGATTTTAGAAATCATTTTGAAAATCAAAATTTGAAAAACACAAATGAAAAAGTGGGAGATTTCCACTATCCAACCATATAGCTCACTCATTTCCCACCTTATTCTTGATTCAATCTTCCAAGTATGAGGTGCTCTTCATGCAGCCTTCTTCTTTGCATGATGGTCTTGCAATAAATAGGAAAGATTGAGCTGAGTCGAGCATGCAAACTATATGAACTTGCTGAAGTTTTGTTGAAAACTTATGAGGTTGAAGAAGATGTTCTTCAAGTTGCATCAGTGAGCTTCTTCTCCAAATTTCCTTCATTCAAGCTTATTTTGAGTCCCACAACTCAATCTAAGGCTCCAAGAGAATAGTAGAGAAGGCCTTGAGGTAGTTCATAAGAATATTTGGAGAACATTTGCAACTGAATTCGAGTTTCAAGTGGTTCTACAAAGGTATGTCTTGAAACCCTCTTATTATTGTATGAGCATGCTTTATTTTTAGCCAAAATTAATGAATTAGAATGCTTATTGATCCTTGTTGCTTCCGTTGCATGTTGATATGCTCTACACTAAGATCCAAGGTTATCTTGTAGCTTAAATATGTATGTAGAGACATATGGGTGGATCATATTTCAGTGATAACCTAAATGGTCTGTAGTAGATGAATAAGGTTGGATACCTTATCCTGGTGACACTACGAGTATGACCCGCTTTGTAGATGTTACAATTGTTGTAAAGTACTATAAATGATCTAATCATGATCATTCATGTGGAGACATGTAAGCAAGAATATTCTATACAAAAGAGTTTGTATAAGACCGGACCACGAAATGTTTAGTCTTATTATATAACGCCGTTTATAATAGAGACTTACATTTCACTAGGATGACCATAGGTAATATGACCTGAATCCTGAGTGAGTTGTAAACTCTTGCCCATGAGGGCGGTCCTTTGATTTGTATAGGTGAGAATGGCTAGATCGTCAACTCAATAAGCCTACAATTTTGGGGATTCGTTTGATTGGGGAGTTGGGAACACAACTACACAAGAAAGAATTCACTCCTTTCCTAATGTTGAGGCAAGTAGATAAATTGCTCCCTTAAAGACTGATTTCGGGGCTTGAATAATGTGGCGTCACACCTTCGCCTAGCCTGAGAGGGGTTTGGTCATAGTTGGACTATGATTTATTATTCATTAGAGGGATTAGTGGTACTTAAGGAGTTAGATGTGGCAAGTAGATAAATTGCTCCCTTAAGGACTTATTCCGGGGCTTGAATAATGTGGCGCCACTTCTTCTCCTGGCCTGAGAGGGGTTTAGTCATAGTTGGAATATGATCTATTATTCATTAGAGGGATTAGTGATACTTAATGAGTTAGATGTAACTATAGGGGCAAAACGGTAATTTTGGCATAGTTGTACTTATGAGCAATTTGTGAAGGGTCATTATACTATTAATTGGTTATATCCAATGGACATAGAAATATATCAGTAGTGCGAAGAGTGCAGTTGTCGGTCTTTAATAGAGTGCCCGATAGTTAACGAATGGTTAATAATTTAATTAATTATTCACGTGTCGTTGGAGCTTCAAGCTACAGGTCCATGAGGTCCCCTTAGTAGCTCAACAGGATTTTAATGAAAATCGATTTTTGGATTAATTTGGATTGTTCAAACTAATTGAGAGAATTAATTATATATGATATAATTACTATAATGTATTTGATACATTATAATATTAATGAAAGGAAATAAATATTTGAATATGATTCAAATATTAATTATATTAATTGGATTCATATTGTTAAATTTAATGTAAATGTGATTTATATTAAATATCATCGGTGAGAGAAAAGAAACTATAGGTTATATTATATTTGATACAATATATAAACTATAGGTTATATGTTATCTATGATATAACGTATGGTTGGTTGGTTATTGATATATAATAAAAGTTAGTTATTACTGTCTCTTATACACATCTAGATGTGTATAAGAGACAGATATAACATATAGTTTAATATATATATAATTATTTATTAAAATAAATTAAGTTTTTTTTAAATATTTTTGAAATAATTGATGGGAAGGAGTTGTAACTCCCCCCTCTCATTCTTTCTCTCCATATCCTGTAGTGGGGAATTAGTTTTTACGTCTTCTTCTTCCTGTCTGGTGAAGAGTACAAAGAGAAAAAAAAATCTAATAGAGATATCATAGTCTGTTTCCTTCTCCACTTCTCTCTCTCAATTCCCTCTCAATCAAAATCACCCGAGCCCCTTTCCTCCTGGATTCTCATCTAGAAAATACCGAAGTACCCATTCGTGGTGGTGTTTATCGGGCTTAAGGAATCTATTGAAGACCATTCTTCAAAGGTAAGGGTTCTGAACCCTATTTTATTTCTTCTCTATTATTTAGTGTATACATGTTGTAATTTTTAGATGCATAATGTATGTTTAGTGTAGAATATAGTTCACACCATGTTCTAGCGGCATATCCTCAATGATATGGCGCGGGGTTTCAGAACGACCAACGTCGAATTTCTCTTTGATTAACTAGCCAATTACAAATGCGCTAGCTTGCCTATGGTCATGATTAAGGATTTCAATCGAGCATGTGTGGGTAATCGTATATTTGTTGATCTTGAAAATGCCACAACCATCCATTCTAACTACACGTACTTCCCACTTACATGTCTCATGGATACATCAAATACTATATTGTTTTTTGTTTGATTTTCTAACCCGCAACTTGAAATTATTCTTTATGGCCAATATTGACAACCTCATTTTTACATCATTCTTGCAAAAGAAGATTTGGCCTACCTGAATATCTAATCCAGATGAAGACTATGGTTGCATGATCAGGTCTCTAATTCTCATAGTATTCACAGATGGTCGAACTTCAGGAGGACAACTCTCTTCTACTGCCTTAGTCCTCCGATGCACATTACCAATAGAATGACCAAAGTCATTATGGAGAATCGGGGTCGGAATAAGGATAGAACCACCCCTTTCAATAGCCCGAGTCTCATTTACAACATTCTCATTCACAACGTTCTCATTCACACCATTCTCATTCTCAACACTTATGAATATCAACGGTATGTTAAGATCCAACTCTAAAAGAAAAACTTTAACATCGTGGTTGTTCATAAAAAGTACAGGAGGACATTAACAATCCAATTTATATTTCACCTTTATTATCAAGTTGAACTCTAAAGAATTAATTTCCATAAGGTCAAACAATCGATTTCTCAATTCACTATACTTCAATGTCATTAGCACTAGAATACCCTTCAAATATCCTCCATTGTAAGATTGTTACTTCTCATCCCATGACCCTCCATATCGACAAATAGCTGCTTCTCATCCATCCTTCAATAATACACAAACAAGTAAAATTAAAAATTTAGATTATGTTAAACTCTAGTTAACAACTCTCGTTTCTTCATCTCGTTTCTTCCTCTCATTAACTATCGCTCTTGTTCATTTTTCTCGTTTATATATTTGACACGATATTTCTTTCCTCACATTGGACTAGCCTCACTCTTGTTTCTTCCTCTCATCTATCTATAGCAATATAATACCAACTCATAAACAAACCGTTCCTATCACGACTCGTACGATTTAAGTAAATGAGAAATAATACAGTGTATGTTTATACTTACTTGGAGTGTGAAATTGCTTGTATGTGTTGATTCAATAGCGATTAGAACGTTAAAAATTCGTATTTTTGGAAAACTTTGTAGCTAAATGTTAAGAGTTTTTTTAGAGAGAACGTGTTATGAGAACAGATGATACTCGATTTTCCAATTTCACATTTTGTTATTTTAGTGGGACTTAGCATGCACAACACTTTTCATTAAATTTGAAAGAATTGTGGGTTTTTTGAAGTATTCGAAAAATTGTACAATGGCTATTAATTACATGAAAATTGGTAGGAAATTGATAAAGAACGAGATACAGAAACAAGAGAAAAGAAGATGAAGCGAGAGGAATGAGGTAGTCAGATTGAAAATTGAGATTTAAAACATTTGATTTCTGCCTAATGAAGAACGAGAGGAAGGCATGAGAGGAAGAAGTCTAAAACGAGAGGAATGCACGAGAATTTGGGTCGAGTACGTGCTAATAGGCATTCCAACGAGTGGAATGAATGAGAGGAATGAGTCTAAAACGAGATGAACGAGCGAGAATCTGCGATGTGTGCACGATATCAAGGTTTTGGGAACTATACGAACATTTGACGTCATCGGAAGACCAAAATTTGAGTGTCTTTGAAAGATTGGCCAAATTTTGAGTGGACCTCAAAATTTGACCTATCCGTACAAATTTCTCAATATCAATCCAAATCATCCTTAAGAAGGCATAATAGTCCAAACAAAAATTAGTCCATCCAAAAATATCACATAAAAAACTAGCTAAATCCAAAATAATCTAAAATAAGTACAAAATTATAAAATAAAAAAAAATCTCGAAAACACTCTAAATCTATAAATTTGTTCATCCACACCCAAAAAAACATTCTAGATCTATAGACCCATTCACCCACAATATCACAAATTGTAAAAAAAAAATAAATAAATAAAATAAAAAAGAAAAAAAAAACGTTTAGATACCACCATCGGTGGCGTCCAAGACAATCGACATTTGGCTGTGGCGAGCAGCAAGCTTCTCGACAACGGCAATTGGAGCAGAAGAAATAGAGAGAAATTTGCAAGGGTGCATCTACGAATTTGAGGGATGGATGGAGTCTTAGGAACCACAAACTCGTGGACCCTATCAACAATTCCACCATGACATACCATGTGGCAAAATTTGAAACATTGACTACCACGTGGAGCTTAAAATTGCGGGTTGGGTATACCATTTATGGGTCCATGATTCATTTAAAATATACGTGTGGACTTGTTATACGTTTTCTTGAAACCATGTATTCCATCCACATTTCTCAATCTTATTTTTGTTATTATCTTCTCCTCGACCCTATATTTTATTGTTGTTTATTAAAATAAAATTATTTTTTAAAAACAAATCTCAACATCCCCAAATATTCGTATATATAGGGAGATATCTTAAAAAAAAAACAACATTTTGTTGTCACCTCTAATTCTATTCATGTCCACACAAATAAAATAAAATAAAATAAATATTTGCATTGTACTAAACAAGACATTAGATAACAAGGAAGACCACATTTAAGACCACATTTTGCACACATGGTAATCCTCGGGTGTAGGGATGTTCAAAAAAACCCGGTAACCAGATCAACCCGGACTACCCAACCTAAACTGTAAGGGTTGGGTTGGGTTAAAAATGTTAAAAAATATTAAATTCGGGTTGGTCAAGGTTTACCCCATTTCAGAGTCGGTTGACCGACCGACCCGAATATATATATATATATATAAAAGTAACGGAAAAAACAGTCAAATTAAAAAAAAAAAAAGAACCGGTAACCCAACCGGGCTCTAAAAAAGAACTAATAGGATTAATTATTAGCCAACCCGATTTTTTTGTATGTTGGTCCACAAAAATCTTCCCATCCGGCCCAACCGACTATGTACACCCCTACTGGGTGGACCCAAAGTCCTCCTCTCAATATTTAATTTCTTCATCAACTTTCATAATTGTCATAAATATTATTTTATGGCACCATTTCTTTTTGTTATAAGAATTGTATAGAATAGACCTTTCAATATATATATATATATATATATATATATATAATATATATATATATATATATAAAAATGATGGAATCAAACCACTTTTATATTTGATACGATTTAATTTTAAGTTATGCTCATTTATATTTAAATTTTAAAATATAAACATTTAAGAAGTTACTTTTATATAGGGCTATTTTCAAATATAGAAAAATGAACAAAAATATTTACAAAATAGTAAAATATAATAATAGATTCAAATAGTAGTCTATCGCGATCTATCAACAGTGATATTTTGTTATTAGTTGTAAATATTTTTAGTAATTTTTTTCATTTAAAATGGTTCTCCTTTTATATATGTAAAATTTGAAAGTTTAGTAATTAACATCATTTGCTTGCCATATAAGTGTTAAATTAACAAAACTTTATATCAAATCAAACTGTACGTAGTTTATTGAATACAATACTATTACCACTTCAAAATTAAATGGTTTCATCTTCCAATTCTATAATTATTAAATTAAAAATTGACTTAATTTTATAATTTAATCTACTTTATAGTCGGAAGATGATAACTCCAACCTTAGAACATGTTTCACTCAATAAGTAACTTCGCACTTTGTTTATTTGAAGAAAATTTTTAAATGGAGTGAATCTCACAACTAAATAAATTTTTAGACTAGATAACTCCACTCATTAAAATGAGAAAAACTAGTGTTATTGGGTAGCCCAAACAACATCAAATTAAAATATATCATATGATAGTTTTTTTTGCATGAAAAATTCATTTTTTTTTTTTAATAATTTTCTACATGTATAAAAAAAGTTACATAAGATTCGGTTAATTGCAGGGCCCAAATTTTTGAACGATATATAAAACTCTGTTTTTCAATATTTTTCCAGGCTGTGCTGCCTTCTCTTCTCATTTGGCCTTTCTTTATTGTTTAACCCCAATTTCATCCATAGAGAAAAATCTCAAGCTTCCTTCTTTCTTTACACTCAAAAGGGTTGAAAATCCGTCTGGAAAAATGGCCGCTACCTTCCTTGCTGTTGGATCATTAACTTCTTCAGGCATCAATAATGGCAGAGGCACTTCAATTCTCCCTTTTTCTTCTCTGTATTTATGCTGTTATTTGTGTTTGGAACTTCAGTTGGATATGAAATAACCCTGTAATTAGATTGAACCTACAAACCCTTTTCATTTTACTCTTGTGGATATTGATCATGCTTTGTTTGGTGATTTTGTACCTATTTATGCCTGAGTCTTGACCCAGGTTATTATTTGAGTTTTTACCTTCAAATTCATCATGTTTTGTTGCCATTTTTGGAGATGAAATTGCAGAAACTGTGTGGGATCTATGGGATCTTTCATTTGGACATAACCCATGTGTTTTTTTTTTTTTTTTTTTTTTAATTTTTTTTTATAAATTGTGAGATGGAAGATGATAAAGTACAACGGAATCTCCACCAATCTCTGCATTGGTCCATTTTGGGCATAAACCTTCGATTTTGCTTTTGAAACCACCAAAAGGTTTTATACTAATGTAAATAATTGCCTTCACTTTATATAACATGAATCTCATCCTACTCTAAGGTCTAACCAATGTGGCACAAGAGAGAGAGATCAGTGTTCAAGTGGGATTTGTCTGGTTTGATGCTTGACATGCTGCTATTTTTTTTGGAAGTTCTTTGTTGGTTTTTAATCAGACGTGTGATTTTTGCTGGATTTTACTTTTGCCTTTTATTTTCTTTTTGGAAGTCAACTGCACTTTGCTGTCGTTGGTTTCCAATCTTGGTAGGAGTTGGCAGTTTTATATCAATGGAGAGGTCAATTTAGCTGTGGAAAACACTTTCATTCTGACAATGTTGTGATAATTTCCAACATAGATTTTAAGCTTCTCAGCCCCTTCCTTTTTCCCCTCATTTTTGATAAATTTATACCTTTTCAACTCAGTTGGGGAGCAATTGTCTGGGTATCTTTCACTTAAGAGAGTTCCAAGACATTTGAGGTTTTCAAATGGTTATAGAACAAAAGCAGCATCAAATCCTAATTTGAAGGCAGTCGAGGTCCCACGTCAATGGTACAATCTGGTTGCAGATCTTCCTGTAAAACCTCCTCCTCCATTGCATCCCAAGACTTTGGAACCAATAAAGCCCGAAGATTTGTCGCATCTCTTTCCTGATGAATTGATTAAGCAAGAGGCCAGTACTGATCAGTACATAAACATCCCCGATGAAGTTGTCGATATCTACGGGCTTTGGCGCCCAACCCCTCTGATCAGGTCTGTGGTATGTCTTTCTAAAATGTAATTTTCAACATTTTAGAGCTAAGATGTGGTAATTCTAATGGCATTTTTCAACAAATGTTAGAGCTAAGAGGTTAGAGAAGCTTCTTGACACACCTGCTAGAATTTACTACAAGTATGAAGGAGTTAGCCCTGCTGGGTCACATAAACCCAACTCTGCTGTTCCACAAGTTTATTATAATGTACAAGAAGGTGTCAAGAATGTTGTTACAGAAACTGGGGCTGGGCAATGGGGATGCAGTTTGGCCTTTGCTTGCAGCATATTTGGTATTGGCTGTGAGGTAAGAAACAATAGTTGTGAACTTTTTCTTTTTTGATAGTATTATAAAATCGGCAAATAAAGAAAAACAGGAAAATGTAAACAATAGAAAATCGACACAAAGATTTACTTGATTTACTAATAGTGTGTTAACTACGTCCATGGGTAGCGGGAGAATGATTTACTATTAGAGAAAACAATTCAAATTATAAATTAGGGACACTTTTAGAGTTAGAGAGTTTATAGCACACTTCTCTAAACCCTAAGTTCAGCAACACTCCGGGTCGTTTGAAGTGTCAGATAATAGATTCAAGGCATTTCAAATAAGTACAAACTTAAAGTTCCTTTTGATGATTAGCTCTTGTTGATTTAAGATGTCAAAAAAGTGGATCAAAGCTCAGCTTCTAGTTGCTTCTGAAACATATCACATGAAATTTTATGTTGTAATTTCTTTATACAGGTGTGGCAAGTGCGTGCATCTTATGATCAAAAACCATATCGACGAATGATGATGGAAACTTGGGGGGCAAAAGTTCACCCATCTCCGTCCGATATGACAGATGCAGGTAGAAAATTTCTTCAAGTTGACCCATCAAGCCCGGGAAGTTTGGGAATTGCCATTTCAGAAGCTGTGGAGGTTGCAGCTCTCAATGCTGATACCAAATACTGTTTGGGAAGTGTTCTCAACCATGTTTTGCTTCACCAAACCGTCATTGGTGAAGAGTGTTTAAAACAAATGGAAGCCTTAGGTGAAAGCCCGGATGTCATCATTGGTTGCACGGGTGGAGGATCAAATTTTGCAGGTCTTAGCTTCCCGTTCCTTCGTGAGAAACTTGCTGGAAAAATAAACCCTGTTATTAGAGCAGTTGAACCTGCAGCATGTCCTTCGTTAACCAAAGGCGTTTACGCTTATGATTATGGTGACACAGCCGGGATGACGCCGTTGATGAAAATGCACACACTTGGTCACAACTTCATTCCTGATCCCATCCACGCTGGTAATGTTAAAATAAGCTATCAAAAGATTTGAAACAGATATAACACGTTGAACTCTTTGTTTCTCTTGATCACCATCTTGGCTAACTTGTTTTTGGCAGGCGGATTGCGGTATCATGGCATGGCACCATTGATCTCACATGTCTATAATCTTGGTCTTTTGGAAGCTATATCACTTCCCCAGACAGAATGCTTTCAAGGTACCGATACATACTCGAATTTCCAAAAGTTAACCGATAGATGCTCCGAAAAATAAACCAGTTATTAGAAATTTGGCTCTGCATAACTGGCCAACAATGCAACAACTAAGTTTCTTTTTGATTGTAGGTGCTATACAATTTGCTCGATCGGAAGGACTAATACCAGCACCTGAGCCAACTCACGCCATAGCTGCAACTATCCAAGAGGCTCTTCGCTGTCGAGAAACCGGAGAATCAAAAGTTATTCTCACAGCCATGTGTGGGCATGGTCACTTTGACTTGCCAGCTTATGAGAAGTATCTACAAGGAGGGATTACAGATCTTTCTTTTGCAAAGGAGAAGATACAGGAATCACTAATCACCATTCCTCAGGTGGTCTGAAGTCATATATATATATATATATTAAGATGCAATTTTCCTATTGAAAATAAGGGTTTAAGGTTTAAGGTTTAGGGTTTACGAGCTAACGAATCGTTGAGAGGTCGTTTGCTTGCAAGACTTGCAAAAGTAGAAACTAGAGTGTAAGATTATTGTGTTTGTTTGGTATGATGTGTTCATAGGAAGGAATTCCCTATATTGTCATTGAGGTTATAAAACTGAAAAGAATAAGGGGCAATTGCATAATAGTAGTACTAGTTTTTTGAAATTTGCCACAATGGTTAAACTTTATTTCTGTTTTCTTTTTTATTCATTTATTCCAATGTATCAAAAAATATACCATTAATATATTTCTTATAATATTTCGTATATCTAATTGATATACTAAATTATATTTGAAATCCGGATTTCCATTATTCCTACTTAAGCAGGTGGTTAAGGAAATTAACTAAGTAAAAGTTAAATCCTATGTTGAAGTGAAGGAAAATTTCTAGGTGTTAAATAGATTTTCCTTGAGTAGTTGAGTTAAGCTTAAATTGATGAAAAATTGACTGTTGGACTAGGCAGTGTTATGCATTGGTCATAAGATCTTGGAAAGATTACTTGGGCAAACGGAGAATTTAAAGTGGGAGTGACGAATGCCTTGGAGGTTAGACCAACGCATTAGACTCAATGGATGCGTTGGATGCGTTGGAAGGATGGTATGCATCCATACGACTGAAGGAAGTGAAGTGATGTGTTGGAAGGATTATGTTATGCGTTGGAAGGGTTGTTGGTGGATGGCATGCGGCTGAAGGAAGGAAAATGGAAGGATGCGTTGAAGAGTGGCAGGCGGTTGAAGGATGGCAGCCGAGGTGAGGCATTAGGATGGCACAAGGGCTGGAGGGTGGCATGCGTCGAGCAACCTCGGCCAAATGCCCAGCCATGTGTCGAGCAGCCTTGGCCAAACTGCCCAGGCATGTGTCGATATACCCAGCCCATGCGTCGAGCACTGCCAAGCGTCCATGCGTGTGCCAAACGGTATGCGTCAAGCGCTGCCGAGCGGCCATGCCCATGCATTGATGCCTATGCAGCGAGCGCCCTGTCGAACGGCCATGCCCATGCGACTAAGCACGGCCATGCGTCGGTGGCCAGCACCTAAGCCACACGCTCATGAGTCCGCAGCTAGCACCTATGCCAAGCACCATGCGCCCATGCCGAGCATGTCTTGCGGTGATACCTAGTGAGCCATGCGTCGAGGATGAGCTACCATCCTATGCATTGGTGATGGCTAGCTCTTGCGATGGCTAAGTTGGATTGCGATGGTAGTGAATTAGCTTGCTATGCGTTGATTATAGGCTGTCTCTTATACACATCTAGATGTGTATAAGAGACAGCGCCCATGCCGAGCATGTCTTGCGGTGATACCTAGTGAGCCATGCGTCGAGGATGAGCTACCATCCTATGCATTGGTGATGGCTAGCTCTTGCGATGGCTAAGTTGGATTGCGATGGTAGTGAATTAGCTTGCTATGCGTTGATTATAGGATATGCATTAAGTATGGACTATGCGTTGATGGCCTAATATGCGTTGAACATTCAAGGGTTTGTGGACGCATAAGAAGGATGAACTCATGGAGGATGTCATCCGGACATGTGGCTTGTTAGGAGGAATTCTTAAACCTTAAGCAAATTAGGTGGAGGCATAAAAATACATGTAAAGGATGGGGGCTCTGCGTTAGTGAAAGGAGAAGAAGATATTTTGGCTTATGCTGATGCAAGATTGTGTTGATGGTGTAAGGAAAAGACACTTGGTCATGCGGCCAAGTAGGAGGTGTCGGCCATGGAGCAATCTTGGACGTCTATAAATAGGGCCAAAGACTTCAGATGAGAACTCAAATTCTCTTCAAAGAACATAAAGAAGAGTGTGTGAGGACTAAGTGGGAGAAGACCATGCGTTGGTCAAGAAGTTCCAAGAGGGGAGATGCTCTCGGGCAGAAAAGACAGGAAGTAGCATCAACTTGGAATGAGGAGTTCTAGAATTCTCGTGTGTTTGGAGTGATTCCAAAGCCATCTGAAAACTATAAGAGTCTAGTTTTCATGATGGGGCTGTCGGAGAAGAAGCTCCAAGAAATCAGGCTGGAGAATGAGGAAAAAACAGAAGGGTCGAGCTGTTGGGTAAGCTGGGCCAGTCTTGATGTTTTGAAGATTCCGGCTAAACCACGAGGAGTTCTGAGCTAAGATTTTATGGTAAGCTTCCTGAAGACATTTTAGAGCATATGTGTAGAAGGAAGTATCTCTAGATAAAGCCTATAACTATGAGTAATCTGAGCTTTAAGTTGAATCTGGATTTTAAGGTTCAAAAGGGAGCCCGAGGTGACAAAAGAACTTCTAGAGAGAAAGGTTCCTAAACGATCAAGGTGAATGACTAAAATATTTAAAATGTTTTAAGAAACCATGTGCTAAAGAAAGATCTTTCAGATAAAGACATGTTTTCTAAGTTTTATTAAAGAAAGTCATTGTATGACTAGTTTTACTTGAAACTTGATACCGAAGAACATTTGAGAAGGTATCTGAGTAGTTCGAACTGAAGGACATAGTTGAGAAGGTATCTGAGCAAAAGTACCCAAGTGTGGGGTAGTTCTTTTGATAAAAATCAGTTTTCTGGTCACTCACTGGGTTTTATAGCTCATGCTTTCCAAATGTTTTTCTTTTTCTTCCCAGGTAGTGGAAAGATAAGGAGTTCCAGGGTGCTACTAAGGTCAAGGTCTGCCACGTGCCACAGTTACACTTCCGGAGGGTTTTACAGTTGTTGTAAACTTTGTAGTTAAGTCTTGGAGTTGTATAAACGTTACATTGTTGTAAAATAAAATGTGCCTACTTAATCAGTTGATTGTTCAATTTGTACATTGGTATCAGAGTTATTTCCGCAAGAGTTTTTAGGCAGTAAGTGTCAACAAAAGGGTTGATAACTACTGCAGTCACGCCCTTTCTCAGGCTCAAAGGGTGGTCTGGGGCGGGGTGTGACATTATATCACTAGTATATGAAATTTATTGATCTATTTATGCTTGCACTTGTTACTCGTCGGACTTAAATTTGAGTTCTTATTCAATTGTTTTGTATTATTTTATCAGTATATTTCATCAACTTGTAATGGTTCGATTCATCTTATAATTGGTGAATCAACAAAGCTCAAACGTGAACAAAATATATTTTTAATATTGAAGTAATTAATGTGTTAAAAGAGAACTAAACATGTCTAATTCGCTTCCAAGCGCTCTCAAAATCAACCCTACATCCAAGATGGGGATAAATATTCCATTCCTATTACAGGTTTTAAATGCACTTAGTACTCATAACAATGATGTGTTAATAGTATACTAATTTAGAATTTTCAATTATATCTCATTAATGTATTAGCAATTTATCAACACTCATTCAATATATAATTTTTCAATTTCAAACATGGGTGTTTGGTAGTTGATCAACAATTATTCAAAAAATCATTTTAAAGTATAATATTATTGGTGTTTCAAATGTAGTATATAAATACTCATTTAAAATGCATTTGAATTATCTTCAGTAGTATATTTAACATTCATTCAAAATTTATTTAAAATATAATATTTTGTGTATCAATAGTATATTAAAACTCATTAAAATTTATGATTTCAAGTATATCATTAATATAATGTATCGATAGTATTTCTACACTCGTTCTTAATATAATTTCAAGCATCACATTAGTGTATCAATAGTATATTAACACTTATTTAAATTTCATTTCAATTATGACATTAGTGTGTCAATAATACATCAATATTTATTCAAAATGCATTTAAATTATATCATTAACGTATGAGTAGTATATCGATACTCATTAAAACATGCAATTTCCATAAAATATATTTATAGCAAAGTGGTATATCCGATAGTATATCAATTTCTATGCATTGATATACTATTGGATATACCACTTTGCTTTTGTACAAAATATAAAGAAAAAATATTTTAAATGATAAACTTATTGAAAATATTTACAAATATAGCAAAATATCACAATCTATCAGGATAAGCTGTAATAGACTACTATCTATGTCTATCGTGATACAGAAAGTAGTCTATCGTAAATAAACAGTGAAATTTTGCTATATTTGTATATATTTTGGTTCATTTTAATATAAAACAGTTCAAATATAAAGTATATCATAGGAAATTCATTTTTTTAAGATACTGAAATTCATCTAGTTATCTTTAAAATTGACCAATATTTAATAGGGTTCTTGTTAAATTTTTAAATCCTTAGACTCAAAAAAACAATCACGCTTAAAATATTAATTAAAAAAATAAATCAAAATAACAAAAACAACTCTCCAACTTAATCTAAAACGGTAAATAACTCATCTAAATCACGATTTTGTTTGAGAGATACATTTTTTTATAATATGTAGGGTGCACAATTGAATATCTGTCTCCAAAATTGATAGTACATAAACATTATGTTAGTTAATTATGTTTATTTTAACTAGAGATGCAATTTCATTAAACAACAATTTTTGAATATTTATTCAATGGAATGAGAGAATGAGAGAGGAGAAACTTTCAAATAGATTTAAAAATAAAGGTAAAATGGTAGGATTTTTTTTGTACAGATGGCCACATTTGGGAGACCCAAATAAAAAAGACCACCTATAGAAAAAGTGATGGAAAATGGTCTTCTGCTGACGTCATCCACATGTGATTTTACCGCTTCATCCTTGAGATGCACCTTGCACGCTTGCCACTACCAAGAAACTTAATCCTCGTTGGCTCATCATACGATCCTCGATGCACGGTCACTCGATACCCAAATGCATGATCACTCGATACCTGTGCAATCGACACGTGTATACTCGATCATAGCCACTTCATACTCGATACTCGATCATTTTGAACTTCCCGCATCCGTCAGAGGACCTGCTCTGTAATTAATGCTCATGTATAGACATACACAAATTAGAAAATTTTCTAACAATTCTAACTATTCTTTCAAATCAATTTCTTGAAATGTGAATTATATTTTTTTTATTAACTAAGAACAAACAAAACTGAAACACAAGAGAAAATTGAGCTCACTTTCCCTCCAAAAAAACCCACTTCACAAAACCTATTTTTCTTGATAGAGATCAAGTTATAAAGGCATTCAAATCATTTCACTATATTGTCTCACACCTCAAGTATGTAAATGTGCTAGTTTTTTTCTCATTTTTGCTCATGTTTTTAACCTTATCAATGTTGTGCAAGACATACGAACATAGCAAAGAGAACGAGTGAATGTGATTTTGTGAGTGTGCCCTAAGACATGCGAGTAGCTCCCAGTGGAGCGAGGATGGGGGGAGAGAAAGCTATGAAACAGTAAGCATCGAGTTAAGAATATCGAGTATCAAGGGACAAGTATCGAGTATCGAGTAGTGAAAACGTGTAGGGAGGATCAAGTTAGCGAGTATTTAACAACAACTAATTTTCCTAACTGCTCACTTTGTGTATTGTTTTTCTTGAAGGATGGAGAAGTATATATTCTTATATTATGGTGATACATAAGACAACACAGAAGAACAATATATTGGAGGAAGGGTTTGCTAGTTCCAACATATTGAGGTATAATGAGTTGGTAAATCTAGTATACAAGATCATACAAGTTAGTTTGATAGAGTTCAATATTATAATGAGGATGACATATAAGACGGATATTGATTCTTCTCTAGTATGCTTAATGGACGATGCTTATATTAATTTTTTTTCTCATAGTACGAACGTACTAAATCGCAAGTATTTGTAAGTCTTGAGAAAATTGAAGAAATTTATCGCGAGGTAACATTTGATTACCCAGAGAGAGAAGACCAACCAATGTGTGGAGCAGATGTCATTGAGTATGAAGTTTGTCCATTGAGTGTCTCACTGGAAAATGACAACATCAATGTTAATATAGCGAACATATTGCATCCAAATGTGACAATAAAAGAGGTTGAGATATGTATAAATGAGAATGTGGCGATAGAAGAGGAAGAGGCTGGGAATGAAGAACAACCAACCTAGGTTGTTTTAGGGAGTAGTTCTTCTGTTGTGAATGAAGAATAACCAACTTCGATTATGTCAAATGATTTTATCTATTTTTCTTGAGAGCATGCTCTCCAAAATCCATGCAACATACCATCCAATAGTAACGCGAGAACGGGGGACTTGATCATGCAACTACAGTTGTCCATAAAGTTGGTGGATACCATTGAAGTATGTCAAATTTTCTTCAGTAAGAATGATGTGAATATGAGGTTAGCAATATTGGCTATTAAGAACAACTTTGAGTTGCGAGTTAAAAACCAAATAAAAAATTGTATACTGTTCGTTGTTTACACTCGACTTGTAAGTGGGTCGTTCAAGCAATTAAAATGGAAGGATGTGATATTTTCAAGATCACAAAATGCACACTCAATCGCACATGCTCGATTGAAGTATTGATTCATGATCACAGGCATGCCATCACATTCGTTATTGGTCACTTAATCAAGGACAAGTTCAGTATTGGTCGAGGGAACAAACCACACCATATTAATGAGGATATGCAACATAAGTACAGTGTCAATATTAGTTATGACAAGGAATGGAGTGTGAGAGAAACTTCTTTTGCTCTTTCAATGGGGACGCCAGAGGACATATGCTATCTTGCATGCATATGGTGAGGCTTTGAAGATACCTAAAACTGTGATTAAGATCGAGCTTAAAGAATCAAAATATTTCAAATACATGTTCATGGCACTAGGTGCGAGTTTAAGAGGTTTTAAGAGTTTTCGACTCTTAATCATTGTAGATGGTACTCATCTAAATGGTAAGTACAAGGGAATAACACTAGTTGGTGTTGCAATGGATGGTAATAACTAACTATACCCATTGACATTTGCAATTGTTCATGGTGAGAATGACTGAGCCCTGAAATGGTTCATGACGAACCTTAAAACAACAATTGAAGAATGTCCTAACCTTGTATTTGTTTCAGACCATGGATAGAGTATAGCTAATGTCATTGATGCAGTATTCCCCCATACTTACCACAAACTTTGTACCTTCCATTTGAAAAGAAACATGGAGAAATACTTCGAGGAAGAGTCTATTAGAAAATTGTTTCGGGATGATTGAAGAGTGTATCGAGAATCAGAGTTCAAGCGCCAATGGGTTTAAATAGTGAACTACAACAACGATTTCCTTGTTAAATATTTAGAGGATACTGATATTCAGCGATGGGCATGGTGTTACCAGTCTAGGAACCGATATGATAACATGACCAGCAATAGTGTCGAATGCTTCAATGTTATTACCAAAGAAGCAAGAGTGTTGCCAATAACTTCATTGCTAGAATAGATAATAGGTTTACTTCGAGGTTGGTTTCATGAGCGGCGAATAATATGGTCTAATAGTACATTGTCACATTCAAAGTATGCAGAGGAAATAATGGGTTTATAGTGTGAAAAAGTTAGGTGATACCGAGTAAATCCAATCGATTGTTATAGATTTCATGTCAATGACGGTGGATTAGATGATATCGTCAGCCTTAACACTCTAGAATGTAGTTGCGGAAAATTTCAGTGTTTGGAGATTCCGTGATCGCATGCTATTACTACAGCTATAGAGTGCAATATCAATCCGTTTACTCCATATAAAAGATTATGTAGTGTTGATTCTCTAGTGCTAGTATATGCGGAGTCAATAAACCCGCATGGTCATGTATCCAAATGGAAAAGGGCACCAGAGTATACCAAGGTAAACATACTCCCACAGAAAAAAGTGGTACAGGTTGGTAGACGAACGGTAAACAGGATTTTGTTTGCTGGAGAACATGTCACATTAAAAAATATGGACGGTGTTGCCAGTCGGGGCATAATAGACAAAAGTGCAATGAACCACTTGATACGTCCAAACGCAATAAACAAGCAAAGACCAAGACTCAAGGGACCTAGACATAATCGATATCAAATAATGTATAGCATTCTAATAAATACTTTATAATTTATTACTCTGCATTATATTGTTCATTCTGTAAAGTAAAGACATTCTAATAAATACTCGATATTCAATTCAATTTACACGTTACTTGCTGCTCGGTGCATGTTACTCTATATGATTACTCGACAATACTCTATTCGCGTTACACATTACTCGATACTCGATGCATGTTACTCTATGCTCAATGCATGTTACTTTATGCTCAATGCATGTTACTCAATACACGGCACCTAAAATCATGTATACTCGATATACATACAACTGCTTAATATAGAAATATACACATAGTTTCTTGAAACCTTATAATACAGAAATATACAATTTGCTCATAAACTTAACGAGTTCATACATTTACAAATATTGTCAAATTTTACATAAACAGATCTGATAAAAAAAACTGATCGGCCCACAATTCGGCACCATATTGCAACCTAAAATCATGCATTTTATCTTGCCATAGACTCCCTAGACTGGATCAAGTCATCAAGTATTTGAAGAACTTGAGATAAAATATCCCACATCTAGTGTATCTGACCCCTATAGGAAGCTTGTATTGACACGACTCAAGCTTCAAGGACTATGTGCAAGGTTGAGCTTTGCAACATGTAAGTTGCAAAAATATGTCAGTGAAGTAGGGTTGGCAACGAGACGGGGCAGGGTCGGGGATGCACTCCCCGTCCCCAGCCCATTCCCCGTTTTGGGGAGTCGGACATCTAGGTCAGGGAATCCGCAGGAAAAATTCCTCGTTTATTTTTATTTTTAATTAATTAATTATTTAAAATAAATTAAATTTTATTCAAATTTTAAATATTAATATAACAAATAGTATTATTATATTTTTATTATTTTATTATTTATTTAAATTAATAATTTAAAACATTTTAGATTTAATAAAAAGTTTAATATAATTATATATGAAATAAATTAAAAAAATAAAAAAAAATAAAAGAATAAAACAGTAGCTCTAAGCTCTCTCTCTATAGATATTATTAAAATTTATATAAAAAAAATTCGGGCAGGGTCGGGGACGGGGACAAGGCGGGGATACCGTCCCCGTCCCTGGCTTGTCCCCGGTCGGGACCCATATTTTTATCTCCGATTTGACCCTATCTTCAGTCAAACTGGGGATTCTCCATCTCGATTGAGGTTGGGACCCGACCCCGCGGGGATTTTTGCCAACCTTACAGTGAAGGGAGACATAGGGACCTTAGGAGTGATACCGGATCCTATATGATATACCTGGGGAGTGAGTCATACAAAAGGATGCGTCTAAGGTTCATGTCTATCACCAACATAGTCCAATGATGCTTGTAGTTGAGTGGCCTATAGATATAATCGACATCTGCCTATCCAGGCTGAAGTTTAGCTTCTACTCCGAGCATGTAATCAACATACATGTGCTCTTTCTCTCATACTTTAGCAGCTTCTTCACACGTTGTCTTATATATGTCGTAATACAAGCTATTTGGACTCTTAGGTTCAAGTGACTCGGTAAAATAGATAACAATAGGTTAAGTGTAGATCAATCATGCAAAATTTAAATCATCTATAATACATATTAATATACCATGTGGCAACGTCATGAACCGAGGAGCACATATCTTCGCCGGAGTAATAAATTTTCGTCAAAGAAACATGAATAAAACATCGACAATCTATAATATCTAAGTCTATTTAATGAGTAGAAATAGTAAATAACAAGCATACAAACGTAATGAAGATGTTAACTTACGTCGTTCTCAACCCAATAATTGTCACGTGTTAGCTTACGGAATAACTCCTTCATCGTGCAATTTTTCTTAGAGGACTTCATTACCCGACCAATGAGAACCCATATCCACGCTGGTCAACCAGACCATGAACTCACTCATCACGTCCTCTAGAATAACATGTGTTGGGTCATAGGGAACGATGTCAGTCAGATGTTGACCTAACTGAATGTATTTTTTCCTTTTCCCCACCACCCTAGTCGTGTCAACTAAAGGGGTATGCGGTTGTGTTGGCTTCCTTTTCCTACTTGTCCATCTTTGTTCCCCTTCAAAGTTTGCAGGCTCACCCTTCACATCAGGCTCGACCTTCACCTTGGGCTTGCCCTTCACCTTAGGCTCGACCTTATCCTAAACTTCTTTAATACCTGTGGTGGAAGCAATTCAGGATAAGGTAGTGTCAATGAGGGAAAGGGTGGTATCTCAAGAAGCAACATAGAAAGATGTGGTATCTCGGAGAGAACGGTGGATACTGTAATGATGGGGAGGATGGGCTCAGTTGATGGTGAAGGGATAAGGTCAATAGATGCGGTGAAAGGTGGATGCATGGGGTCCCTAGACTCTATGGAGGGTGGAGGGATAGGGTCAATGAACTCTATAGAGGGTGTAAAGATGGGGTCACTAGACTCCATGAAAGGTGAAGGGATAGGGTCAATAGTCTTGGTGGATAGTGGATGGATGAGGTCAATGAACTCTGTGGACGGTGGAGAGATGAGGTCAATGAGCTCAGTAGATGGTGGATAGATGGGGTCAATGGACTCTATGGATGGTGGAGGGATGGGATCACGGAACTCGATGGATGGTAGAGGAATAGGGTCATAGGACTCACTGGATGGTGAAGGAATTGGGTCACTGGTCTCAGTGGAATCCACACCTAAACCTTACATCATTTATGAATACATTAAGTCAAATACTATATGTTATATATTTACATTAGAACAAGTTCAATATAATATTACATACCCAACACAAGGACCGCAGTAAGATGGTGATTTTTTGTACGCCGGCCTGAAGGACACTCAAGTCAGATTTCACATCTTTCAAGTCTGACTGCACATCATCCAATTTGTGCTCCACCACAGACACTCTCTGGTCTATGTCACAGAGTAATGTACAAATGCCTACACGCTTCATGGGCTCCAAATGGGATGTATTTGGCCGAGGCGACACTTGCTTCTCTTTAAGGGTAAATGCTCGTCATTAGGGAGCTATTAAGACTCATTATGAGGAGGGTGAGTCTCACGACTATCAGTAGAGAGCTCGTGAGATTGATACTCATCAATTTTTGGCTCGTGGGGTCGATGCTCGTGACTCTCTTAGTCACTAGAGTGACTATGAGCATCTGCATCATGGTGTGATCTATATGTCTCTGAGGAGATCGTCTTAGCATCAATGCACTCGTATATGGGTCGTTCATCAACCCTAATGTCCCTATACTGCCTCTCTCTATCCAACATGATTAGTGGGATGGATGTGATCCTTGTCTGTACAAAACAACGAAGAATTTATTAGTTATATGTGACATTCACCTTAAATCCAAGTAAATATTGATGTAATACACTAATCTTGTTAAACTCAAACATATCTTGATGTATTATTTTGGTCGATGGTGAGTATGTACACTCCCACTTCAGAAATCGAGGTACAACATGTCTACTCAATCGGGTTGCAATTTTTTCAACAACCGTTGATATGATCTTGTATGCCCACACTTACCATAATTCATAAACGATTATAAACCAAGAATAAATAGTAAGTCATATTGTAACTAAAATAAGTAGATCTTATATAGCCAATGAATGGATATTACCTAGAAAGCATGAGGAAACCCCAGTAGGTTGTACTTTACAGTGTAGTTCTTATTGTTCTTGGACCTTTTTTGTAGTTATTTGCCTTGCCACTCAATCCTCTTTGTAGTTCAAGTAAGATCCTCTCCCATAGCACGTTTCTCCAATCCATGGAATTAAAGTATTCTGAATCCTCCACATCAATTAATAATGTCTTGTTGACATTGGCCCTTGTCTTTTCCTGCCCCATCGTTCCCAATTTAATGTAATAGACCAATGTCATCTTCAAAGCATCCATGTCGTTCTCAAACTTTATCTCATTGTACACTATCTCTAAGGTACCAATGTAAATGTCCTCGCAAAATCATTCTTGAAGTACCTACTACGCAGTGATCCAAGTGCTTCACCACTCCTTACAACTGTTGGATTAGGTGATCGCCACAATCCCATCACCAATAGGAAGTCTTCTTTGGAGAATGCAATAACTGTACCATTCAAATCGAAGGTCATTGCATCTTTCCTATCGTCTACAACCTCCCTCAATGTAATGTAGTGGACCAATGAACCATTGAAGATAATGTCCATGTCCACATATCACCCAAATACCGTCTTCTTGAAGAGGGCAAGCTGCATGGGAGTAAGCTTCTCTTTCACAATTTTGTTAGCCATCCCAATGTGAGAGGATAGGCTGGTAACTTGGCCTAGGAAACGATCTCGAGGAGGAATCTTGAATTGTCTAGCCTAACTGTATAGAATACAAAAAACACAAGAAATTAAGCATTTTGTTCAATACTCGACACTCGATGTACGATACTCGATGCACGATATATAATACTCGATACTCAATACATGATATACGATTCCTCGATATTAGATATACAATACATTCTACATTACATGTAACTAGATGGTCGATTATCGAGCATTTGGTTTGATTTTCCACCTTCATGACTTATCCTACTCAAACTCTAAACTCTAGACGGTTTAAAATACCAGAAATAAGAAAATCGAAACGAAAAAAGTTCGAGCTCCAGCGAAACATGCAAGATATGAAAATCGAAATTAAAATTATATCGGTCAAATATCAAGAAACATGCAAGTGCATGTTGAAGAACATGATTCCAAAATATAACAAACAAAGAGACGATTTATGCAAAAATATAAACAAAAAGAATAATGTTACCTGATGCAAAGAGAATCGAGAAAGTTTCAAGTGTAGAGGTGTAGTTGTCGAGCGATATAAAATCGAAAAACGAGAGAGAATAGTCTGAGAAACGAGTTGAAGTGGTGAAATAATGGATTTCAAACGAGTTAAGAATTCAAAAAGTTCAAAATGATCGATTATGATGTGGCTATGATCGAGTATGCACGTGTCGATTACACACGTATTGAGTGACCATGCACCCGAGTATCAAGCGACCGTGCATCGAGGATCGTGTGATGAGCCAACAAGGGTCGAGTGACGAGTAATCAAGGATCGAGTTCCTTGGTAGTGGCAGGCACGCGGGGTGTATCTTAGGGGTGAAATGATAAAATCACACGTGGATGATGTAAGCAAAAGGCAATTTCCATTACTTTTTCTACAGGTGACCATTTTTCATTTGGGCATCCCAAATGAGGCCATCCGTACAAAAAATCCAAAATGGTAACTATGTGGAAAAATTGTGCAGCTGATCCAAAAATTAGGCCCAAAATGCCAAATGACCCAATTTTTTAAAAAGTTCAAATGATCTTCTGCTGATTTCATAGACAAGTAAAGTTACGGTATTGGCCTTCCTTTACTTATTTTTTTTCCTTTTTCTTTCTTCTTCTCTAAACCACCAACAAGCTCTGGTTTTTCTTTTTTCTTCGTCTTCCTTTTCAAGCTGTCTTCTTCTCCTTCGATTTGGTTTTTTCTTCTTCTTTTTCTTCTTCATTTCTTTTTCATCTCCGTGAGTCTTCTTCTTCTCCGATTGGGTAATTTTTTTTCCTTCTTCTTCTTCTTCACATCTTCATCTTCTCTAGCACGACCACACCTTCTTTGGCATTGTATCTTCTCCAACAGACGAGAGCGAGAACGAGATTCTCCGACTTCTTCTCCTTTACACATCTTCTTCTTCTTCTCCGGCACGACGAGTCCAAGCGAGCAGCTTCGACATGACCAACTCCGGTGAGCAAGAGCGAAAGAGATGAGTGAGGAAAAGAAGAGAGAGATCGAAAGAGACCAAGAGCAAAAGTGACCAAGACCGAGAAAGTGAAAGTCATAAAGAGAGTAGTGATTTATGAGTAAAAAAAGAAGAGAGTGAATGGGTGCGATACCATGAGAGAGAGCGGGAGAGAGACCAAGAAAGAGCAAGATGCTTTTCTACGTGCGCGCGAGTATATTTTGGCAATTTCACCTAGATTTGATGTCAGCAAATGACCCCTCGACATTTTTTTTTCCTCAAAAAACTGAGTTATTTGACATTTTTGGCACAATTTGTGGGTCATTCTTAAGAATTTCCCTAACTTTATATTATTTAAAATCAAGTTAAAAAAAAAAAAGTCCAAATTTCAAGTTCTAATTTTCAAATGAGTTATTTCGTTAAAAATTAAAACAAGAGGGTTACTTTTAACCACAACCCAGAACAACGCACGGCAACGCTTGGGAGGAAGGGAAAGATTCAGCCGTGGGTCTCCGTAGGTGGCTGGAATCAATCGTGGGTCTGGTTCAAGAGCCTGAAAACGGTGTGGGTTTTCCGGTAGCATCCGGCGGCGGTTGAAGCTGTGTTTCACGGTGGTTTAGCTTCTGAGGTATTTTCCTTGTTGTTGACGCGATTCAATCCACAGATACTGGGTGTAGTGGGTTTGTTCCACTGTATTCTGTATTTGCGAAATCATGCTCTGAATAAAAGTCTCGAACTGGATGTAGACCGAAATCTTGAACCACTATCTATTTTGTTGTCTTTATCTCTTGCTCTGTTTAATTTGTTGCTGCAAATTTGCGTTCTATTAGGCGTTTCTAGGGTTCTTTTACAGTTACGAAATGCCTGTTGATTGTGTTGGATTTGGTATCATTGTGGCATGATATGCATAGCACCAGTTCTTTAATTTTAGTTGGTTGTTAGCCAGTTAAAGTAATGGAGTATGTGTTAAGAATTTCTTTCTATTTACCTAGGTGATTTTGCCCTATTACAAATGGGCAGTAAAGGTCGTATTCCACCTCCACATGGAAGGCGTACTCTTCCAGGTTCTGGTATATTGCATCCAGAAGCATTTGGTCATGGGCTACGTCCTCCACCAGGTGCCTTTCCTCCCTTTGACATGTTACCTCCTCCAGATGTGATGGAACAGAAGCTAGCTGGGCAACATGTTGAGATACAGAAACTTGCCACCGAGAATCAGAGGCTTGCTGCTACACATGGAACCCTAAGGCAAGAGCTTGCTGCTGCTCAGCATGAGCTGCAAATTCTACATGCTCAAATAGGAGCTGTGAAATCTGAAAGAGAGAAACAAGCAAGGAATCTTTCTGATAAGATTGCAAAGATGGAAGCAGAATTACAAGCAGCTGAACCAATTAAGTTAGAGTTGCAGCAAGCAAAATCGGATGCTCAAAACTTGATTGTAGCAAGGCAGGAACTTATTACTAGAGTGCAACATTTGACCCAAGACCTCCAGAGGGCTCATGGAGATGCGCAGCAGGTTCCTGTTTTGATGTCAGAACTTGAGAGTTTGAGGCAGGAATATCAGCATTGTAGGTGTGTAATCTGTATAGCATTCAACTTTAGAGGGACTTTTTAGGATTTTACATTACTTTTTTTTCTTTTTTTCTTTCTTTTTTTTTTTTTTTTTTTGATAGAATCAACAACTTTCATTGAGAAAAAAATGAAAGAATACATGGGCATCAACTACTTAAGTTAGTACATGCGTAGGATGCCTTGTGACTTCAATCAAGTTCAGTCTTCAACTTCTGCAGTTCAGTTTCTTTGCATTTTTAATAAAGCCGCCGGCTTGTGGTTATAGATGCTGCCCTAGCTTTACCTGATTCCTTAGACATTTCTAGGAGGCTTATGTATTGTGTTTATAAATGTTAAGCCAAGGTGTCTAGTGAGTATTTTTCAGAAGTTGACTGTAGTCCATTTCCATGGTGAACCCATTTTTCCTAAATTTCTTAAAGTTCAACTGTGTGGTCTATCTTTTACTGGACCAGAGTTTGATCCTAATGTACTACAGGGTTTCTTTTATTGGGTTATGTTCCTTGTTTGTAAAATGCCATGACCTAGTTATTGACCTTGCAGGGCGACCTATGACTATGAGAAAAAATTATACAATGATCATCTTGAGTCACTTCAGGTGATGGAAAAGAATTATATCACTATGGCTAGGGAACTGGAGAAGCTTAGGGCAGAGTTGACAAATACTGCTAGTTTAGAACGAAGACATGGTACTCTTGCTTACCTTTATTTCACTTTCTTTGGGATTATCTTATCCTTCTCAAATTTCCCTTAATCAACCACTGATATTTTGATGACTGCACGTAGGTGGGCCTTATGGTACTACCCAAAACAATGAGATAGAGGCTTCAGGGAATTCAGCTGGACAAAATACTTACGAAGACGGCTATGGTGTTGCCCAGGTTTGTCACATATTCCACTTTCTGGTTTTCATGAATTGATTTTTTTTTTTTCTATATTCATGAGAGTTCGGGTCCGCATACGCACACCTCAACTAATCTAAGGAGCAACCTGCCTGACCCTACATTTTGTTTTTGAATTTATAGTTCTCTCTCTTTCTGTATGTTTCTTACTATAGATGTAAAAGGAGAACAAACCTTTGATGGTCTGTGAGGTCTCTTTCCTACTTATGCTTTACCTAGGCTTTTCTGTGAATCATGATCCTAGGTCTCGTTGTCCTTGCCAATTGTTGAGAAGGTTTAGAAATGGTTATCTTCTTGATAGGAAGCTTTCTTCTCTAGGAGTAGGAGACTTGTTTTAGTCCAACCTATATTGTTTTCATTGAGAGAAAAATGAAATAATAAAAAAAACAAAACAGAAGAAAAGGCCTATTAAAAAGACAGCTCAGAAGAAAGAGCCACAAAGCTAACCATACGAAAAGGGTCTCCACTAATGGAGTTATAAAAGATTTCTCCAATTGGTCAAAAGAGTAGAGAGATTACAAGAGCTATAAAAAGATGTACATTTACCCGAAGACAGCAAGAAAGATAATTTGTTCTAAAAACCTCTCAAAAGTGCTGCCTTTTCCATTGGAATTGCGATTGTTCCATTCTTTCCAAGTAGTCCATAAGAAAACCTCCACAATCCTCTGTTTCTCGAATTTACTATCTTTATTTATGATTCTGTCCTAGGTTCGTACAAAGTTATCAGGGATTTTTTTTTGGGGAGAGTATATGAGTCATGGAACCAATTCTCCTTGTAGCTTGTTGGCTTCAAGGACTTTCTTAATCCAAAGGTCCCAAATTCAAGGAGCTGTTGGTATGTGTATGAGAGAAAGAGAGAGAGAGAGAGAGAGAGAGTATATCAGTCATGAGGGGGTGGTTTCCAATTATCATCTGGTTGGAAATTTATGAAAATGGCTAAAGTGAGAGTTTGTTTCCAAAATTTCTGAAAATAGTGGGTTGGGATATTAGAAACTTATAATGTAATTATTCTGTCCTTTTTGGCTAAGTAGAGTCGTTGCAGAGGTTTCCTTTAGAATCTAAGGCGTTGTGGCATAGGATTTTCGTACCCCGTGTTAATGAGTGAGGCAGTAATAATCAAAGGGAAACTCGTGAAAGGCAATTTTGAAGTGTCCTCTCAAGTTTTTAGACTTCACAAAATTCTTGAATGTGCAATGTTCCACTTCTGGACAATTTTTGTATTGGCGATGCTCCTCTATGCTCTTTATTCCCTTATCTATATGATTTGTCCTTTTTTTTTTTTTTGGGGGGGGGGGGGAAAAACAGAAACAAAAAACAAAACAAAAACAAAAGAAAAGGGGTCCCATGGCACTTGTTTTCTCTTTGTCTGGACACGAGTTTTCTTTTAACTTTCACATTAGGGTAGAGCATTATTGGATAGGGAAGATGTGCATATGTCTATGACGTTGCCCCTTTTACATGGTTTTTGTTTTAGGTATGAGTTACGTTGAAAGGTGTACATAAACCCTTGATTACTCTGTTTTATTCTCATTTAAATCCTTCTTCTCTTGCTTGCTTCATTCCTCTTCCGTTTCGCAAAAGCCAGATATTTCTGCTGGCTAGTTGCTCATGGAAGGGTTAACACCTTGAACTGTATCTAAGAATCCTCTTCTACAGTTTTGGGTCCTATGCTTTGTTTGAACATGACATGATTTGGATCACAAGATTTGGGTCACATTTAATGGAGACATAACTTTACGGTGAAGATTTGGGTTAGCTTTTGGTACATCTTTGGTGTTATCTTGGCATTAAACAGGACTGTTCATCCACGACTAGGTTATTTTATAATTCTTCTTTAATTTTGATACTCAATCATTGGAGCATCCTTGGTAATTTTGTCTCTGTTCCATTTGAGCTCGTGTTTCTGCATTGGGCTCTCTCTCTCTCTCTCTGAAGGCAATTTTTAATTTATCTCAACATATGAGTATATTAGTTTGACATTTCAGTAGTTCATGGATCCTATGAAGGACGATGGAGACGCTGGGGTTTTTTAATGTGTTTAGTCGATTATGTCTCTAAAATTTTAATTTTGTGTCGGAAAAAAAATTGCTTGATGGGTTCTTAAACTTTCAATTTGGAGTCCAATAAGTTCTTTAATTTTTAATTTTATGCCTAATAGGTCCTTGGCTTGTTCAATATTTTTTTTTCTTTTTTTTCCCTTTTAACTCCATTGGCCTATAGAACACAAAATTGAACTCTAGGCCCTATTAGACATAAAATTCAATTTTGTATTTAACAGATTACTTAATTTTGGAAAATTTCAAATATGTTAGTAAGGCATTGGACACACAATTCAAAGTTTTATCTTTAAATTAAAAAAAAAAAAAAAAAAAATTATTGATGGTATGAAATTACAAGAAAGGGGACCTCAATAGGGATCGTAAAAGGCCTCTCCCGTTTGAAATGAAGAAATTAAAACTGTAGTAAAAGAGGAGCATTTACACCAAGACACAACCATATTAATTATAGCATAAAAAAATTTATTATATGTGAGTTCCTTATTTTGAAAGATACGTTGATTTCTTTCTTGCCAAATGTTCCAGTCGATGGCTCTAACAAAGGTTTCCCAAAGAAGCTTCTTTTCTTTCAAAGCTTAGGGATTATTAAAAGTTGAGCACCTACTTGACACTTTTTAAAGTATAGGGACCTTTTAGACACAAAATTAAAAATTCAGATGCTAAATTTATAAGTTAGTCTTAAGGATTCAGAGCTGCAACATTAAACTTGGTTTTATCTCCATCTTCCTCCATCTGTTTTCTAGTTTGGACATGATTAGTGGTTTACACTGCAATGTAAATATGTTGATTAAGTTTTATTTTTCCTAATGATTTGTTACTTGTTGAAATTGTGCAATAGGGACGTGGCCCGCTGCCTGCTGCATCCAGCGTTGGTGCGACTGCATACGCGGGACCTCAAACTGGTTCTACTACAACTCGACCCAACTTCGATGCCACAAGGGGTCCCCAACGAGGACCTGGTTATGATGGAGCTAGAGGATCCATCTATGATTCACAAAGACCTGGTTATGATGGACAAAGAGGACCAGGTTACAATGTGCCCGGGTTACCTACTTATGATGCACCTAGAGGAGCTGGCTACGATGCTCAATCAAGAGGTGTTGCCGGACATGCTGCACCTGGAAACACCGCTCCTTATCGATCTTCGACACCGCCTGGTCGTGGTGGTGGGTTCGAAGCACCATCTCGAGGTGGAGGAAACCCTGGTAGGAGATGAGCCAAAGGTACCATTTGAGAATATCTTCTGTTACTGTGTTTGTCATCTGTTGTGCCATTCCCTTAGATTTGCAAAGACATTTTTTCTTTTTGCTAGAAGTTGATTATCAAATGCACTCGACAAACTTTTAATGAATCATTGGAGAACTTCATATTGACATCAAGGTCAAAATCATTTCTAGTTTAGTGATTCATCATTTTCAGCTGTCTGATCAAGGAAACTTCACATGATAATGAACTAAAGAAGATACAATGTCCTCAAAAGCCATTTTTCAATTTTTTCATTAATCCCAGTTTGAAATTTGTTAGATGCTAAAAATTAAGAATATACCTTCTGATGCTAAAGTCAATATAGGCATCCATCAGGTGAAATGGCACATCAACTACTTTGCAATTCTTTGTATTATTATTAGGAAGAAATTAAATGGGAGAAGAAACTAACCATTTTTCTGCCTTTTGTTTAATGAATTTTGTTAGTGGGATGTGATCTTTCATTTTGGATGGATTAGTTTGTGAAAAGTTTATAAAAAGATTGGTCTATTTGGATCAATCTATACATAAATCATACCCACCATCATCTGAAAAGAAAGTATAACTTATTTTTAAATGCAAAGAAAATGATGTAATTTATAAGATTGATTGTATCAATCATTCATATAATTTAAAATTTAAGACAGTCAAAATCTATTGCATGTAAGTTAGGGATCTCATTGTTTCAATTTGGTTGATTAATTTAGGGAAAATTACTTTGTTTTTTCCTAATATTTGGGTTTAATGTGATACTTTTAATCTTATTTTCAAAATGTTACAATTTTATTTATGAGAATTGAGTTTGCTAATTTGGTCTTAGATTTCAGGATTTTAAACTTTTAATTTCTTTTTTTTTTTTACTAAATATTCGTTTTTTTTTTAATTTTTAGTGTTAATGTTTATTAATTAGTTAAAATAATTATAATTAATTAAGTTACATTATTTTTCATAGCTATTAAAGTTATTTTAAAATAATTAATAGTCATTAACACCGAAGACTAGATATAGGTATTTAATAAAAAATCAAGGTTAAATGTGTAAATCTTAAAACCTACGGATCAAATTGAGTTAACTTCATTTTCAAGAGTAAAATTGTAACATTTTGAAATTCAAGTACCTAAATTGAAATTAAATTTAAAACTTAAGACTAAAAATGTCATATTTTAAAATCTAAAGATCAAATAAAAACTAGACTCTAAATTTAAGGATTGAAAATATTTTTTTATGATGAAAATGAAATAAGGAATGGTGAATATAATTAATATTTAACGTCGAGAAATTTAGGTAAGTATAGTAATTGATTGAAGTAGTTATTATAAATATAATGCCCAAAAAGAAACCTATTTTCCTACATTATTGCACATGCAACTAATTTTGCAGCAAAACTAACATCATTTTCAATTTCATTGAGTATCAAATGCCACCAACTCCTAAAATCAATTGATATAAACATAAAAACAAAAGTTGAAAGAACAAATCAAAGGGCAAGTTTTATAAAAACACTATTTGGTTTTTTTTTTCTTTTTTTAAATTGACATTCATTATAAGAATACAAAATGTATTTAGTTTACTAATTAAATGACATCTCAACAACTAGCACAATAGCTCATCTTTACCTATCAAGATTTGAAATGGATATATTACTATAATAATGAATTGAGGCTGCTTAATTAAAATAAAACTTTAAAGAGAATAATATTATATAATATGGAAACCCCATCTATATGTAAATCTTATTGAAGTTTGAACCACAAAAGTTAAATTAAACCCAAACCAAGAAAGTTTCAACAAGTTTTTAATTAATTCAAAGATATTAAATAGAAACCCAGCTGTCATGACAAATTTTTTCATTAAAAAAAAAAAGAAGCAATTTTTCTAAATGAATTATTCTTTTTTTGATATATATGAAGTCATATCAATCTAAAGGAAAATCCAAATAAAGTTTGCCTTTCAATTTAGCTATCAATCACACAAAACCAAAACCCATTACTTCTCTTTGGAACCTATCCTCCCTTGCAATTGTCATTTTTCAAGTTTTATTTTTTTACTACCATAAATACTTTATTTCCCATTTTTAAAATCTATCCATTTTCATTTTAAATTTATAACAATTTAGTCTTTAAATTTACCATAAAAAATCGTAAAATTCTGTACAGTATACATATTAGTTTGTAGACTAGAGTAGGACTTCCACGTATTACTTGAAGTAAAACATCTTGTAGATTTGTTTCTGTTTTTTATTGAATCTTTTTCATGGTGATAAGTGAAATCTCAAAACAGACAACCACAATAATCAAATAAAACATTCCTAGTTGTTAATACGAATAACAGAAACTCTCTTTCTTATTATTTTTCTTGACTTATCTTGGATCTATTTAATGATCTTATACAGGTATGTCTAGATTTGATTGAACTTCGACCCGAATTTCTGAACATTAGGTTCTTGCACCCCACGGGGCCTTATGCGATCCTTGGTCTTTCTTGACAAAGTTCATGCGACGACGATCTATATGGAAGGGCAATTATTGTACCAATTTCTCCCGACACACTACTAATTCGTATTTTTCAAAAAAACTTACTTTTATTTAAACATTTTTGATAAAAACGTATTAAAATACGCTTAAAAAACAATCTTGAGTGATTGTCAAACACTCAAATTTCTTCCAAAATGACTTATTTTTTAAAATTAAACACTTGAAAATATATTCCAAACACACCTTAATCTTTGTACAATGCATTTTGTAAAGATTAGACCCTATCGTTAAAAACATTAGTATGATTTTGATGAAAAATTTTACGATAGGGTATAAACCATTAACTAATTGTAAAATAAAGAGATTAAATTGTTATCATTTCAAGTTTAAGGACTAATTGTTATCACCTAAAGTTTAGGGACTAAATTGCTACTTTATAAAAGTTCGGGGGACCAAAAGTGTTATTTAACATTTTTTTTTTTCCTTTTTTATACTCAGTCAATCCATCTCCCTATTAAGTAGGAAGTAGTTAAGTAGTTAAGAGACTTGGCTAATGAGTTAGGCCTATTAAAAAGGGAAAAGTATAGCCAAAGAAAAATAAGACCCTAACAATAAGAGTTGTAAGTTGCAATTAAATGACCAAGCCTTTAAAGAACCATCTCTACTCATCATTTGAATTCATCAACAAAGAAGAAGCAATAGCAACAACAAGAGTCTTTTCTACACAACTTCATTCATTTCAAAGGAAACAAAAAAACCACTTTCTTAAAATCTTGAAGCTCTCCACCATCATTACAATAATATTATCACCCACTCATTTACTACTCCATTTCCACATGTAATTAAGTTAACAATCATATAATACCAAAACCCCAATAGAATAATAATATTATCTTTATATAAAACTTCCCCAAGCTATCTCTCTCACAACTCAATCAACTTTTTCTCTCTCTCCATCTTCTCTCCCCCATGAAACTCCATAGCAATGAGCTTCCCACAGGGAAAAACTACACCCTTTACAAAACATTAGCCATAGTTTTCAGTTTAGTGATTTTGACAGTGATTCCTCTGTTATACAATCTTGTGAACTATTACTCTGTTTTCATCCTCAACAATTCACCAAAATCTCCATCAACTTCATACTCAAGTAGAGAAGAGAATGATGGGTTTGTTGAGAAATTGTCAAATTACAGAGAAGAAGAAGAAGCAGAATGTGATATTTTCACAGGAGAATGGATACCAAATCCAAATGCTCCATATTATACAAGTTCATCTTGTTGGGCAATTCATGAACATCAAAACTGTATGAAATATGGAAGACCTGATGGAGGATTTATGCAATGGAGATGGAAACCAGATGGTTGTGAACTTCCCATTTTCAATCCTTCTCAATTTCTTGAGCTTATGAGAGATAAATCTTTGGCTTTTGTTGGTGACTCTGTTGGAAGAAACCAAATGCAATCTTTGATATGCCTTCTTTCAAGGGTAACCTCTTCCTCTTCTTCTTCTTCTTCTTTTTCTTATTTCAAATTCTAAATCTTCATCCATCTCCCATCATCATTCATGTCATATTGATTTTTGTGGCCATATTCTAATATCGTAATCGATTAGATTAGCTGTTTAGATGTCTTACCATCGAATTAGTTTAATTAAGTAGCACTAATAATTAAGTATATAGCAACGTTTTAAAGAATTGAAAATATATAACATCTATTAGATAGATTTCAAGAGATGAATCTGTAAATTCTTTTACATTATGTTACAAGACATGACCCATATTCATTTGGGTTTTTACTATTATATTGATTTTTGTTTTTATTCAAAGATGAGTTTTTTATGGATGTTTGAGTCAGTTTTTGCCATTCTTGAGATGGGTTTTTGGAATATATTCCTTTTTCTGAAATCACTTTAATAATATGAGTGTTTGTCTAAAAGGTCAATAATTTGAATGTGTCATTAAATAATATAGTTGAAAAAAAAAACAATATATTTATGTTTTGATGGATGGAAATTAAATTCTAATTTAGAGTTGGGGTATGGTTTGTAAATGATATCATACTTTTTTTTTTCTTTTTAAATTACTTTTTTTAAAATTAAAGTTGTTTCATGGCTACATTTTCATTAAAGTTTATAGAAAAGCCAACAAAGTTTGCAAAATAAATAAATAAAATGATCAAATCAGCTCATAATGGGATAATTTCAATGATCTAATCTAACTTTGTGAAAGCATTTTGTGACTAAAAAAAAGATTGAAAAGTAACCCAAGTGAAAAGTTCACTTTTTATGTTAAGATTATATATATATAAAGTTAATTATTGGTTTTTGGGAATCTGAATGCCATTCCCAAGGCCACCTCTTTTTTCACTAACTTTCACAAACCTGACCAATCAACAAAGAAGAAGGTCATTTTATTAGAGTAAATTTATGAAATTTTGAAAATTTTCAACCCTTCAAATTGTAATATTTCTGAATGTACATCTACGTTTAACAAGTTGTCACGTGATAAATTTTAATAAATAAATTTTTTTTTTTTTGTATATATATTACCTTTGATATATTTTAGAGTTAGAGAAAAAAAGAAAGGATATATCATAAATGGGAATCTTTAGCACTTGTAACATGCCAACAAGTTTGTATTATAGTTGCACACAACACTAGGCCAAAGAGGAACAATGCATGTGAATCATCTATGTCTCTTCCATTTCTCTTTCTCTATCATCTTTTTTGTATTTTGATTTTATGTTCATTGTTGCTTTCTAAACCCAATTCATTGCTCATTATTGTAAATTGTTTTCTTCATCTGCTTTCCATTTCAATTATTTTGTGGCTCATCTTCAACCATGTTAGGTAGATATATAGATAAATGTTGTCGCTTAACTATCTATCTATATATATACATTGTGGGAGTAATTTTTTTTCTTTTTTGAGTTAAAAAACGACTGAAAAAGAGGGTATTTCCGACGACTGACCTCTTAGTTGAAGCTTTTATATAGGTTTAAAGTTATAATTCAAAAGTAGAGAGGATTGTGACTTAGACTACTATATCAGATCAAATAAATTTAACTAATCAAAAGTATTATTTGATCAATGTAATAAGAGTAAATTACTTACCCATATCTAAAAAAACAAGATATAGAAAATTTCAATTTATGTTAGATGCATGAAACAAAATAGGTAAAAAAAAAAAGAAAAAATAAGTTTATTAAAAGGGGAAAAAAAAGGACTTTTTTGAATAATACATCATTTTGATTATAAAATAGAAAAGTTGATGTGTTTGAGCTTTCTTTTTCTAAGGGAAAAAAAACAAAGAATAAAAGAGTATATGCCAGCTTGATAAGTTGTGACATTTTAACCAATAAAAATACTTTGCAAAAATATATAATTTCCAATTATTTTATGGGAATAATCTCACCTGATAGTTAGCAAACAAACCCAAATGGAACCTTGCCTCAATAAAATAAAATAAAAGGACATCAAGAATTTTAAGGTGGATTTTCAAAAATAAAAAAATAAGAAAAATTATTTATATAAAAAAAAATTTAATTTTTTTTATAGAGGTTGATAGTCTATCCGTATCTATCATTGATAGAAACTGATAGGATTTGAGATGTATTTTTATTTAGTTTTGTAATTCTCAAATATATATACTATAATAATTTTTAGACTCCACCTAAAACACTATTTTATTCCTTAATTATAATTCTATTGAAATAATTTGACAAGAAAATTCAAATCTATTTAGAAAAATCTAGCACCTAACATATAGATATAGATATTAATTCATCCATTGAAAAAAAATGTGTGTATCTCATTTTTTCTAATAATTTAATAAAAAAAATATTAATAAGGAAGAAAATAAAGTGTTCAATTAAAGTCTAAAATGAAATGAAAGTCAAATCAAACTCTCTTGATCCTAGACTTACTAATTGTATAATTCCTAAAGAGGAGAATAAAGTCGTTATCCATAATTACATCTTCTTTTGAGCGTTTTTGGTCTGAAAACAGTGTTTTTTAACTCAATGGATGAATTAGAATTTTTTTTTACAAAATAAAAATACCACGTGATAAAATTTTATTGAAATATACTTGGAATACACTATCTAAAGGGCCCTCAAGTTTTTTCATCGAGGGAGAAGCATAAGTTGTGGATTTTTTTTGTTGGTTTTAAAAATTAATAATAAAAAAGGAAATTATTGGTTTGTTTGGACATGTATGGCATCATGTGGTATAAGAATAATCTTTCACATGAAAGTGGTTTAATATAATAAAAATAAATAAATAAACTTTCCCCTTATTATTTTTTTAAAAAAAGCAAATTTTATCTGCAGCAAATAAAATGTGAATTTGGATTAAAAAAAGGGTTGCACATGCAATTTTCAGACATTGAAAATATGTATATGTTTCTCTCTCTAGCATTTTTGCCGACAATGGTGTATTGTGTCAGAAGAGAAGTGGAATATTGTAAACATTTGACCAACAAATATTTTGTATTAAAGTACAATCTCATATGGTGTGACACATTGTTTTCATACAATTTTCTAACATATTCATATTTCATTTTTTTTTTAAAGTTTCCACTTTTTAGAGAGAGAAAGTATATGATACTTTAAATTATAAGTTTTTTTAGTGTTATTAAAAAAAAAAATTAAAGTGACTGTGTTGTATGCCAGTAAGATGAGTTTCTCCTGATTTAATTTTATTAAATAAAAGTTTATGGTCAGATGAAGTTAGATCCAAAATATAATTAAAGTAAACCAATAAAAAAATGTTATACAAAAAAGTGTGCAATCCAATTTTCTAATTATTAGTTCTTTTGGGTTGATTTAAACATTATATACATATATATATATTTTTTATTTAGGTGAGTTAAAATAAGTTATATCTTAGTAGTGAAACTTAACCTTCTTTTCTTAAGAAAAGAAATTTTACCTATTTTTAACTTTGCCCTTTCATTTTTACATTATATTATACCTTTTATCTTTTTTTTTTTTAAGTGTAAATATTTTTAAACATTTTTATATTTAAAATACCCTTTTTTCATTTTTTTTCTTTTTTATTTAAATTCAACAAAGATGAAGATTAAAGATAATACTTTTTTTTTCTTTTTTATTTAAATTCAACAAAGATGAAGATTAAAGATAATACTTTGTTAACGAGTCTTAGATTTGGATGCCCTCTCCTTCCATATAACATGATATTTTGGAAATGCATTTAGCATACAAAAATACTTATTCCTTTTTATAGTTCAACCATTCCAATTTTTAGAATGATAATGGGTATCTTCATTTACTAAGATATGACAACTTAAGCGGTTAGGTCAGTGGGTGATTTAATAATATTTAGTAGCCTAAACTTTCATAAACGTTTCAAAACTATCCTTGGAGTAAAAATTCTAATTTTGAAAAAAAAAAAACTTAAAACTCAAAACTACGTGATAATAACTTAAAATGATGTGGTGATTTAAATTCTTTCTAGATCACTTAAAATATTTCAAATTTTCATCCAAATTTTTAAAGAATTAAAACTCCAATATTATTATTGAAATAAGTGGGTATCTTTTTAATAATTTAACCTTCATCAATTAATTTAAGTTTTTGGGTGAATAGATTATTTAATATTTTTTTATTTTGGCAGGTGGAATATCCAATAGATGAGTCGTACACGGCGGACGAGAATTTCAAGAGATGGAAATACAAAACCTACAACTTCACAATGGCCAATTTCTGGACGCCACATCTAATCAAAGCCGCCATGGGAGATTCCAACGGTCCAACCAAAACCGGTCTCTTCAACCTCTACTTAGATGAGCACGACCAAGAATGGACCACTCAAATCGACGAATTCGACTACATAATCATCTCCGGCGGCCACTGGTTCTTCCGGCCAATGGTTTTCTACGAAAACCACCGCATTGTCGGCTGCCATTACTGCCTCCTCCCAAACGTCACCGATCTCGGAATGTACTACGGCTATCGAAAAGCTTTCCGAACAGCATTCAAAGCCATAAACAGCTTAAAGAATTTCAAAGGAACAACAATTCTAAGGACATTCGCGCCGTCACATTTCGAGAACGGGCTATGGAATGAAGGAGGGAATTGCTTGAGAACGAAGCCGTTTCGAAGCAACGAAACCCAGTTGGAAGGGCATAATTTGGAGCTGTATATGATACAGATGGAGGAATTTAGGGTAGCGGAAAGAGAAGGAAGAAGAAGAGGGAAGAAATTTAGGGTTCTCGATACGACGCAAGCGATGTTGTTGAGGCCAGACGGGCATCCAAGTAGGTACGGGCATTTGGCAAATGAGAATGTGACATTGTATAATGATTGTGTTCATTGGTGTTTGCCTGGGCCTATTGATGCTTGGAGTGATTTCTTGCTTCAGATGTTGAAGATGGAAGGGATTAGATCAGCAAGGGATTGGTTACAGTTCGGTTAGAGTTAGTGAGATTTCATTCTTATTGTTTTCTTTTGTTGTTGGTGTTCTTGTTGTTCTTAATTCTTCTTTTGGGAGTTTTGTATAATTGTATCATTATTGTTTATTTTTAAGTTGTATGTATGTAATTAGACATTGTGAAAGAAGTAATAAGAGCATAATTTAATTAAGCAACCAACTTAATTATGTTAAATCTAGTAAAGCACATCTTTCCAATCTTGGAGGATATGAACAGCTTCCCAAAATAAAATTTAATGCAAAATCAATTTAGACTTCTATACCTTAATAATTGTAGCAATTTTAACTCTGAATTTTCATAAGAATATCAATAATTTATTTACACACTCCTCGACCAATATCATATAGAACGTATAATTTGAGTCAATTAAACGCATAAATTTTCATAGACCAATCAATTTAAACCCTTCATTACAAGATGATGATATTCAAAGAAAATTATGACCAAAAGCCTAAACTAATTGATTCATTTATTAATATTTAGAGATTCAATTGATGCGATTATAAGTTTTACACAAGATTTTTTTTTCAATGATATAAATTAATACAATTTTTTGTTAGTTTAAATTGATACCACACTATAAAGTGTAGGAGTATAATAAATTTGACTTTGAGCCTCTGTGACCGCAAATTACACATGCTTTTTATTCTTTGGCTTTTTATTAGATAGCTTAAAGATGTATTTAAAATACACTTTTAAGTATTTAATTAAAAAAAATAAGTCATTTTGGAATAAATTGGAATGTTTGTCAATCACTCAAAATAATTTTTCAAGTGTATTTTAATTTGTTATTATCAAAAGTGTTTAAATAAAAATGATTTTTTTTAATTTTTTTTTTTTTTTAAAGTCAATTCAAACAGGCCTTAGGTATTTGTTGTGGTTAAGACATCTTTGTTTCATGTAAAAGGTTGCAAGTTCTCACCCTAATATTTATAATGTACAATCTGGTAGAGAGAATAAACAAGAGGGTAGTATAATCAAACTGTCAATTCTATAGATAGGAATTGAATGTGTGGATGGCCATCAACTAGTCCTTCATAATCCTATCTCTCTCTCTATCCAGTCCATATCTCTTGAGAACAACGCCATTTTGAAATTATTTTTCATGTTCAAAAAAAGAAGAAAAAAAAGTGGGATTATAATCAGTGGTGAAAGGAAAATCCAACTGTACTTGATATAGACTCTACTCTATACCATGTTGCCAAGAACAAAAGAAAGATGACAACTCCTTGTACATAATAATCTAAACCCAATTGCTCTTCTTTTTTTTTTTTTCTTTTTTTTTTTTTAATTTATGATTTTATCCAAGAAGATTCTATTCTTTCACAAATGTTGTTAATTCAGACTCCAGCTTGGTTCATTGACCTTCATGAGTCATTATTTGATTCATTATTGAAGTGAAAGAAGTTTCCAGTTTTTAGTAAATCTCAGTGTAAAAAAAGTCAATATCCCATTTCAAAGAAGCAATAATGAAACAGGCAAACCTTCATTGCTAAGCTAAGTTTTTATCACTTTGCCCCCCAATGTAATCATCAAGAGCCTCTATCACTTATAGACCACACAACAAAACTGATGATTCAGATCACCTATGCTATGAGGTGGCTCAATGTTGAAATCATTTCTATGATTGCTTGAGGTATTTAGCAAAAAAGTTTAAATGTACATATACTACAATTTACATTATATTTTTACTAGGAACACTATTGTTGTTGACCTTCATTTGCCATTATTTTTGTGTATATAATATGCATATTTAGGAAAATTACCTTTTTAGTCCCCGAATTTTGAAGAATATCTATATTTGGTCCCTAAATTTTTAAAACATATCTTTTTAATCCCAAATTTTTTAGAATAGGTTCATTTGATCCAGGTTTTTAAAAAACGTACCTTTTTAGCTCTAGGCTTTTAAAAATATGTTTAAAAGGTCCCTACAGTAAATTTTATTATTAATTAAAAAAATTAATTCATCTCTGAAATTATTTTTTAAACATATTTTTGTTATTCAAAATTTCATATAATTATATAAAATGAAAAAAAAAATAGTTCTAAGGACATTTCAAACTTATTAGTTAAAAGTTTGGACTAGAAAAGTATATTTTGAAAATTTAGATACAAATGCATCTATTCTAAAAAAAACTCAAGACTAAAAATGTATGTTTTAAAAATTCAGAAACCAAACACAAATTTACCCTATATATATTGTATCAAGGTTATTGATTTTGAAGGGATTTTTATATCTCTGTTTCCCTGAAAGTAGCAGAGGAATAAAGCTGCTAAGTAAAAATAGAAAACTTACTTGCTCCATGTGGTAGTTACTCTGTATCCTTATCTGTAAAGCATGTTTCTTCAAGAATTTTTTGAGGATATCTGTCTGTAATCTGTATGAGTGTTGTATGGTTGTCGGTGGCCCAAAAGAAATTGTGTCTTTCCATCTGTCCCACTAAGTTTTTAATAATGAAATATTATGCAATGCCTAATAAAACCAAAGTAGCATAATGATGGTGGTTTGGTAGGTAATCCAAGCCAAGAATAGCAGCATTCACTATTATATGAATGAATGCTTTTCAATAATTTACCCTAAGTTGCTTTTTACATGGACCTACACCTATCACAAAAAGGGAGAGAGAGAGTTTGTGTGTGTGTTATATGAATGAAAACACTTGGTATCTAGATTTCAGAGCTGTTCTCAACATGAAACTTCATGCTTTTGAGGCTCCAATTGTTAACAAATCAGTTTTGTGGAATCCCCACAAAGGGATTCTTCTAGCTCTGACACTGATTCTTCTAACCATCATTCCTCTGTCTACAAACAAGAATTTGCCTTCATCAGTGCCAAATCTATGGAAAAACATCACCAGCTTGAAGACAGTGGAGTCAGAGAAGAAATGTGACGTGTTTACTGGCACTTGGGTATCGAAATCCGAGCCACCTTATTACACGAATGACACTTGTGACATGATGTTTGAGTATCAAAACTGCTTGAAGTATGGAAGACCAGACAGAGAATTCTTGAAGTGGAGATGGAAGCCAGATGAATGTGAGCTTCCTCTCTTTGATTCTGCTCAGTTCTTAGAAATTGTTAAAGGGAAGTCCCTTGCTTTTGTTGGAGACTCTGTAGCTAGAAATCATATGCAGTCATTGTTGTGTCTCCTCTCCAATGTAAGTTCATTCTCCAAACACATTTTTCAATCTCAAGAGTTAAAACTTTCCCTGTTTTTTCAATTGTCTTTTGCATATGTTGCAGGTATCTCATCCAGAAGATGTTTCTCTTAAATATAACCTAACCTACGATTTCAAAAGGTGGTTCTTTCCTGATTACAATTTCACGGTGGCTAGATTCTGGTCCCCATATTTGGTTAAAAACAGGGACGCAGACCAGAATGGTTTCTCCTCCAACAGCCTCATGAATCTATACTTGGATGAGGCAGACGAAACCTGGATTTCCGCCGTCGAATCTTTCGACTATGTCATCTTCTCAGCAGGACAGTGGTTCTTTCGCCCCCAAGTATACTACGAAAATGGTCAAATGATAGGATGTTTCAATTGCCAGCAAAGTAATGTTACACAGCTTTTGAACTTCTATGGCTATGGGAAAGTCTTTCAAACTGCCTTTAGGACGCTTATGGGCCTCAAAGGCTACAAAGGGGTGACATTTATGAGGACGTTTTCTCCATCTCACTTCGAGAATGGAGATTGGAACAAAGGAGGGAACTGTGCAAGGACAAGGCCATTTACAAAGGAAGAGATGAACTGGAAAAGTTTTATCTTCGAGTTGCATAAGGCTCAGGTGGAGGAATTCAGAGCAGCAGAGAAGGAGGGGTTGAGGAGAGGCCTGCAGTTCAGGCTGTTGGATACAACTGAGGCCATGCTAATGAGACCAGATGGGCATCCAAACCATTATTCTCCTCCTAGGAATGGGAATGTTGCTGACTGTGTGCACTGGTGTCTGCCAGGCCCCATTGACACATGGAATGAGTTTTTACTCTATATACTGAAGACAGGAAGGGAAGATACACATTGATAATGTATAGGGAAATGGGGTAGATGAGTTTTGTTAAAAGTTATACCTTTTTTTATATATATAATCTATACTGTAATATCAATGCATTAGTCTCTATGAATTACTTCAGATTCTTTACTGGGTGGCTATTAATTACTAGAAACCTGGAATAGTTTGTGGTATATTAGCTGATAAGTTTATAAAGAAAACCTGTAGTAAGCCATGTATGGTAACGATAAAATAAAAAAGGAGGCTTAGCAGCTTAATTTATAAGCATTAAAATGATAATTGTGTAACCATTCACAAACATTTAGTTTTCAAAACAGAACAAATTATTTTCATGCAAAAGAATAGCCGCTCATAAGAACAAATTAAGAAAAATAACGTTCAAACAACTAAACTAAACAAGTTTTCATTGAATTTTATTATAAAATTAAAAAAATAAATAAATAAAAGAATCTTCTGTGTAGGTTGTGTAACAAAAAATATTTTCATTTCGTTGCACACTCAACATGTTCATTCTCATACTAAACAGCTCTTTCAGATGCAAGAAACCATATATGATCTCTCTTGTAAGTAAAGCAATGGAGGATCCCATATATTATCCCTTCCTTTTCTTGACAAGAAGCACCTATTGGCTGTTCATAGCTTGCAACCCTCAAATTCTTTTGCACTTCAAATTACGAAAAATGAGGAATGTATATCCTGCAACTTCAATTCCATCTTCTCATTCATAATCACAATCATATTTTAATCAGCAAAAAGTTTCAATCTTTCTCCAGCTTTAATCGGTTTAGAGCTGTTTCTGTCTATTACTATCACCAAAAAGTTTGAATCTTGACTTGCTGAGTTTCCATGTTCAAGAAGATTGAAAGAGGACTCAGGTGGGTAATCAAAGGGAAACGTCGCTTCCCTCCACCGCATCTTCCACCACCTCCTCCTCTTCCTCCACCTCCGCCTCCACCACCTCCACCACAGCCCCCTGAGTCGCAGCCACCAGAACCTTCTCAAAAACCATCAGAGCCCACTCCGTTCCTATTTCCTTCAACTCAATCCACAGTTCTCCCGGATCCTTCGCTCTTCTTTTCCCCGGAACTCCTCTCAGCCCCTCTCCCTACAAACAGTTTCTTCCAGAACTTCACTCTCAATAATGGGGACCAACCTGAGTACATCCATCCCTATTTGATCAAATCCTCCCTTTCCTCCATCTCTGTTTCCTACCCATCAATCTCCTCCAACTCTGCTTCAGAATGCCAAATTTTCACCCCTGACCTCACCATCTCTCCCTCTGAAAAAATGAACCCACTTCCCCAGAAATCTCATGTCATCTCCTCATTCAATGATTTGAATGTCACTTTGGATATTCCTTCCTCCAACCTCCGTTTCTATCTCGTCAGGGGAAGCCCGTTTCTGACTTTTACAGTTTCCAAAGGCATTGCCTTTTCAATCTCCACCATTCACGAAGTTCTCTCCTTTTCCTTTAATAATGCACTCACCAAATACACAATAAAATTAAAAAACAATCAAACATGGCTTATTTACTCCTCATTTCCCATCAATTTGACACATAATCTTTCTATAATTACTTCTGGGGGATTTGCAGGAATCATTAGGATTGCAGCATTGTCGAATTCAGACCCAGAATGTGAACTGATACTTGACAGATTTAGTTCATGTTACCCAGTCTCAGGTGAGGCACAGTTTACAAAGCCATTTTGTTTGGAATACAAATGGGAGACAAAAGGGTGGGGGGATTTGCTCATGCTTGCACACCCTCTGCATCTTCGTCTCCTAGCAGGCAGTGATAATGATGTAGTTATTTTAGATAAGTTCAAGTATAAAAGTATAGATGGTGAGCTTGTGGGTGTGGTGGGAAGTTCATGGGCTTTGAAACCAGAATCTATTTCAGTAAGCTGGCATTCAATTAGGGGTGTAGAGGAAGAATCCTTTGCTGAAATCATTTCTGCACTTGGTAAAGATGTCGGGGCTCTAAATTCAACATCTAAGATATTGACAACAAAATCTCCTTATTCTTATGGAAAATTGATAGCAAGAGCAGCAAGGTTGGCAGTGATTGCTGAGGAAGTGAGATTTCTTGAAGTGGTTCCAGAAATAAGAAAGTTCCTAGTGGGCGCAATTGAGCCTTGGTTAAATGGGACATTTGAGGGGAATGGTTTTGTACATGATGAAAAGTGGGGTGGAATTGTCAGCAAAGAAGGGTCCTTTGATTCTGGTGCAGACTTTGGATTTGGAATGTATAATAATCACCATCATCATCTGGGCTACTTTCTTTATGCCATTGCTGTGCTTGTGAAAATTGACCCCGCTTGGGGGAGAAAGTACAGTCCTCAAGTTTATTCTCTTATGGCAGACATCATGAACTTGAGCAGGCAAGCCAATTCAAAGTTTCCAAAGTTGAGATGTTTTGATGCGTATAAATTGCATTCTTGGGGTACAGGATTGGCCGAATTCACTGATGGCCGGAGTCAAGAGAGCATCAGTGAAGCAGTAAATGCTTACTATTCTGCAGCTTTGGTGGGGTTAGCCTATGGAGATGCCCATCTTGTATCCATTGGCTCTATGCTAGCAGCATTGGAGATTAAAGCAGGTCAGATGTGGTGGCAAGTAAGAGAAGGAGAAACAACTTTGTACCATGAAGAATTTGTTAAGGAAAACAGGGTGGTGGGAGTACTGTGGTCTAACAAAAGGGATTGTGGATTATGGTTTGCTCCTAGTGAATGGAAAGAGTGTAGGCTTGGTATTCAGGTGTTACCCATATTGCCAATCACTGAGCTGTTGCTCTCAGATGCTGGGTTCGTAAGGGAGCTTGTGAACTGGGCATTACCTTCTCTGGGAAGAGAAGGTGTTGGGGAAGGATGGAAAGGTTTTGTTTATGCTCTGGAAAGCATTTATGACAAAGATGGTTCTTTGCAGAAGATTAGGAACTTGAAAGACTTTGATGATGGAAACTCACTTACCAATCTGTTATGGTGGGTTCACAGTAGAGGCAAAGAAGGAGAAAAAAATATCAGTAACAGCAAAGTACAACTAGTTTAGCACCAAATTTCTAATGTCAAGTTGTATAAAAAAAATCAAGCCACAAAATCACAAAGCAACACCATGCTGCTGGATGTCTCTGTTAAGAAATTTTTATTTGGATTATCTAAGATTCTAATGTACAAATTATATACTTGTTAAATCATCATAACATTACAGGGGCACACCTCCTGCTCTGATACTATGTTAAATCATTAATCAATTCAAAAGTTTAAACTAATTGATTAGGGTAAATTTAATCATATCAATACTTTGACACACGAGTTATAACCTATACAAACATAGCTCTTATTCCACTTTATTTGAAAACAACTTCTCATCACCCACTTTCTGCCCTCAATATTTGGCTAAAAACAGGGACTGGACCAAATTGGTTCCACATCTCCTACTGCCTTAGATTGAACTTGTTAGCGTGCAATTCAGCTCTCGGATGTACAATTGCTAGTGAAAAGCAAATCAGCAATCTCAGATCTTTGACAGTTTTCAGGACTTTAAAGATGGAGACTAGTGTTATTTTGAGGGACGATATTGTTCGTTTCAACGGTGCTTGAGTTTTTGTCTCCTCCATCGAAGACAGAAGGTAAGACAAATAAATATCGGGCTCGGGAAAGACAAATAAATATGTTGAAGATATATTATGCTTACATTTACAAATCAACACTATATTGAACTATACTTTTCCTAGTCATTGTTGTAAATTCTATATGACTAGAATATTTTACTTGATCTGTTTCATGTTGCCAACAATCAAATATTATATTAATGCATGATTAGTCGGGACTAAACAATATTTAATTGAACAATTGTATTTCGCCCAACCATTCATATAAACAAACAAACAAACAACATTAACATATGTGATTTTATACTCTAAGCAATTAACTATTATGAACTTACCTTCACCATTGCCGCGCACAATCTAAATCAAATCCTTCGGAAAACTCTTTCATGGTGCGGCAAGTTCGATGATCACGCTACATCACCACCACATTCAGATAGAATTCCACTCGAATCATACTCGATCGGACGTTGCAATGCCTCCTCAATTCGAAATGAAATATCTAATCTGTTCATTACTTTTCCTCGGTTGCATCGGAATTGATTGAAGGTATATGGCCGCCGATAGGTGATCGGAGGTGGTGGGAAATGCGGCGGATGAAATGGAGTGTTTAGGGTTTACATGCAGCAATTGAAGAAGAATGTTGATCGAAAAATGGCGGGTACTAAAATGGCTTGGTAGTTTTAGACTAGTCAATTTTAGATCGTTGAATGCAATTTCAATTTGATTAATTTTAAAAGCTTTTAAATTTTTATTTTGCATAGGAGGTAAATTTTCAGAAAAAATGTCAAATTATTTTTAAAAAATAGTAAAAAAAGAATGGATAAATACTGATAGACTTCTATTCACATCTATTGCATAGCATCAATTTCTATATTGATAGTATCCGCTTAGATTAAATTTTGATATTTTGTGTAAATAATTTCTCTTATTTTTCTATTTTTTTAAAATCGTCCAATAGATAATGTAAAAGAAATATTTTTAAAAAATAATAATAACATGTTTGAGTTGATTCAAGTTAACGTCAACCATTGTAGGTGAATTTATGAATCAATTTAATTAAGGGTGTGTTTAGGAGTGATGATTGAAATAGAAAAAGAAATTTAGGTATAATTTAATAATCATATTTAAGTTTGTTCTAAACTCTTCAAAGTGATTTTAATATATTTAGAAGTGGTTTTGAATTATTATGTTTAGTTCCAAAGGTAATTTTAGAGCTATTAAATTATTATAAAGGTTTTTTTTCTTAAATTTGAGAAATTATTTAAATAAATAATTATGATAAGTATCTATTTTCCTCAATCTATTTTTTATTTATTTTATTATTAAATTTTTATATGCATGATATGATTGATATGTTAAGTAAGAAAAATGTGTGTAATAAATATCAAAAGAAAGTTCAAAATATGTATATCATTCAATCTAATTGTTTATATCATCACATGTATCTTATTAAGAATTTAAGTGAATGTAATAACGGTCATCATTTAGTGAATGATTTAAAATAAAAATGAACCAAAACTAAATTGGGTAGTATTTTTTAGACAAATTTCAATGAATATTTTAACAAAAATCACCTAACAACTAATTCTTTCAAAATCAATTTGAAAATTATCTTAGATTTTATTAAAATCATTTTAGTCCATCCCAAAAAATTTTAAAAAATTACATATCTAAAATCAGCTCAATCAAACATAAGTCGGTCACCTCAAAACTTCCGTAAAAATCAAAACTATTTATCTTTGTAATTAGTGCATTATATTTAGATTGGTAAGAAGAAAAAATAATTAATAATTAATTGAATCCAATTTAATTAATAAATTCATTTAAATAATATTTAAATGAACATCTCTATATATAGTATTTAATTCGATTAATTTAATTTAATTAAGTAATTAATTACTAAATTAAATATCACATATTTAATTTAACCTACATTTGAACCGTATTCAATTGTATTTCTCTCATAACCTATAGTTTTAATGTACATATAATACGCATTAATTTTAAATTATAGTTTTAATATAAATCAAATTCATATTAAACTAATATTTGAATTCCTTCAAATATTTGGTTCTCTCATAAATTAAGTTTGTATCGTATCCAAAATCAAACTTATATCATAAAGTTTAATTGAAATATAGACTTTATATTATAATGTATTATTATACGTTATACTATTTACCTAAGTGAACAAACATTTCAAACTCTATTCAACACATAATTATCTCAATACCTTTATGAGCTAGGAAGAGGACCTAATGGACCTACAGATCAAAAGTTTCAATAATATGAGATTAATTGTCTAAACTCATAATTACGTTAATCAATATTCGATAACTGTGGGTACACTTCACTAAAGACCCACAGCTGCACTCTTCACACTACATATATATTTTTATGACCATGGATATAAACCAATAACAGCAAGTTAGTGCTTCACAGGTGTTCATAACATCAATTGGGTTAAAATTACCATTTTACCCCTGAATTACTTATATATCCTTAAGTACTAGTGCTCCTCCAATGAACAACTTATTTATGGTCCAACCATTAAACAGAAACCCCTCTCGGGCCAGTGAGAGAGTAGGACTCTTTGTTCAAGTCTCGAAGATACCACTTAAGGGAACACTCGTCTACTTACCCTATAGTTAGGAAGGAGTGAAATCCATATTGTATTATTATGTTTCCGGCTCCCCCTTGATCTTGCCCCAAAATGGTAAGCATGTTAAGTTGAAGAATTGGTCACTCTCACTTATACAAATCAAAGGACAATCCCTCGTGAACAGGAGTTCATAATACACTCTGATTAAGACTAAATTGCTTAGGTCATTCTATTGAAATAGAAACCTAACTAGTCAACGGAGTTACATCTAGTGGTTACTATTTCGTGGTTCGATCTGATGTAAACTTATTGCATAGGATACCCTCACTCACATGTCACCTTCACGAACGCGTTGGATCATTGCATTTGTATAAAATACAAAGTGGATATCCATAGTGTCACCAGGATAAGATACCTTGCCTTATCCCTATACTATAGACCCTTTAGGTTGTATCTTGAATTGGATGAATTGTGAAGTTCCATAGCAGAAGTGGTGATCGACCCAATTTTCAATTTTTCACAGAACAACGAAATTTACAGAACCAAAAGAAATTATGCATTAACAAAAAAAAAAAAAAAAAAAAAAACTTACGACATGCATAAGAAGGATAAAAAGGGAAAAGAAATTCATACCCTTGATGAACCAAAATTCTTCACGAAATCCCCTTCTCCACGAATGATCACAAACTAGAAAACCTTGAACCAGTCACGAACAACTCATGAGGACATTACCATGAGAATTTCCTCTGTATTCTCTTTAGGGTATGAGAATAACAGGAAGTGTGGGCTCTGTATTTCTTTTTGGGAAGATGGAGTGTGATTTTGAGAGAAAAGGGTCTTCTATGAAAGTTAGAAAAATCTTAGAGAATCTTCACTGGGGGATTCTGTGAAGAAGATGATCATTTGAATAATCAAAATAACCACTTCTACATGTACTGCAATCAAAGAGAAAAGAGGTGGAGGAGCCAGATTAATTTTTAAAAAATAGTTTAATAAATAATAATTTATTTAATAATATATATATATATATATATATATATATATATATATATATAGTTATTATATATGATAACCACCTTATATATATTAAACTATATATTATATCAAATATATCACATAATCTATAGTTTATATTGTATCAAATATAATATAATCTGTTGTTTTATTTCTCTCGTACGTGTGTGGTATTTAATATAAATCACAATTGTGTTAAATTTAATTGTGTGAATCTCATTCATATAATTAATATTTGAGGCATATTCAAATATTTATTTTTTCTCAAATAAACTTTATATTATAATGTATCAAATACATTATATTAATTATATCACATATATAATTAATTTAATTATAACATATATAATTAATTCCTTAAATTAATTTGAACAATTCAAATTAATCCAAAAATAATTCTCAATAATCCCTGTTGAGCTACAAATGGGACCTTATGGACCTATGATTGAAGCTCTAATGATATTTAGATAATTAATTAAACTCTTAATTAAATTACTCAACATCCATTAACTGTCGGTCACTTCACTAAAGACCGACAGTTGAACACTTCGCACTACAGATATATTTATGTGTCCATTGAATATAACCAATCAACGGTGCGCTAACCCTTCACAAATTGCCCGTAAGTGTAGCTATGCCAGAATTACCATTTTGTCCCTATAATTACATCTAACTTCTTAAGTACCATTGATCCCTCTGATAAATAATAAGTCATATTCTAACTATGACCAAGCCCCTCTCGGGCAAGAGATGGTATGGCGCCACAGTGTTCAAGCCCCGGAATCAGCCCTTAAGGAAGCAATTTATCTACTTACCCAAACATTAGGGAAATAGTGAATTTCGTCTTGGTAACTGCGTTTCCAACTCCTTAATCAGATGAATCACCAAAATGGTAGGCTTATTGAGTCGACGATCTGGCCACTCATACACATATAAATCAAATGACCGCCTTCATAGGCAAGAATTCACAATTCACTCAGGATTCAGGTCATGTCACCCATGGTCATCCTAGTGAAATGTAAGTCTCTATTGTGAACGACGTTATATAATGAGACTAGTCATTTCGTGGTCCGATTTTATATAAACTCATTTGTATAGAATACTTTCACTCACATGTCTCTATATGAATGATCAGGATCAGATCATTTGTAGCACTTTGCAACAATTGTAACATTTACAAGGTGGGTCATATTCGTAGTGCCACCAAGATAAGGTACCCAACCTTATCCATCTACTACAGACCATTTGGGTTATTACTTAAACATGATCCACCTATATGTCTCTATATACATGTAAGTTACATATGATAATCTTGGATGTTAGTTTATTGGTTAATGCTACTAAATATTGAATAAAACATCTCATATTTTATTAAATAAATAAATTATTTGTATATTACAATTACAAACTATAAGACCCATGAGATTTAGGGGATCAACCCTAACATGAACATCGATCCCTGTATGTTTCCACATACAGTTCAAGATTCATAAGACAGCCTAGGATATTAGTTTATTGGATTTAGAGTTATTAAGAAAAAAAAACAAATACAATACAATCAATAACATCTATTGAAATAACATTGATGACAGTCAATTATTTACATTTTCTATCTACGAGTTTTATGGCATAAAACCTAACAAACTCCCATTTGAACTAAAACTCTAGTTAGTGGGATATACATAATATTAATAATCCAAAACAACGGGAATGGTAAATATATAAATACAATAAACTAGGGTAGTCATATACCCATTACACATCTCCCACTTGCCCTAGATTATACAATGTATATGTTTCATAGATCTAGACTCTCTAGACGACCCTCGAACACTTTAACCAACAGAGCCTTCATAAATGGATCAACGATGTTGTGCTTCGCAATGATCTTTGTGACGATCATATCTCCTCGTCCCGTATCATGTAATACTTCCTCTCAATATGTTTTCCTAGTTTATGGCTATGAAGCTCTTTAGAGTTGACTACTGCTCCACTATTGTCACAGTATAAGGTGATAGGAAAGTCCATGTTTAGAATGATTTCCAAATCACTTAGGAACTTCCTAAGCCAAACTGCTTCCTTTGCTACTTCACAAACAGCTACATACTCAGTCTCTATAGTGGAGTCTGCAATGCATCTTTACTTGATGCTATGTTATACTACAGCTCCCTCATTCAAGGTGAACACTGATCCTGACTTGAATTTCCTAGATTCTCTATTAGTTTAAAAATCAGAATCGATGTATCCTGTAAGGATCAAATCTTTAGCTCTTTACACCAGCATATAATCCCTTGTTCTTGTAAGATACTTGAGGATTTCTTAACCAAAGTCCAGTGGTCTAACCCTGGATTGGATTGGTACCTACTGACTATTCCCACTACATACACCAGCATTTAGTCTCTTGTTCTCCTAAGATACTTAAGGATGTTCTTAACCAAAGTCCAGTGGTCTAACCTTGGATTGGATTGGTACCTACTGACTATTCCCACTACATAACAAATGTCTGGCCTAGTGTAAAGCATGACATACATTAAGCTGCCCACAATTGAGACATAGGGAATACATCTGATATCTTCAACTTCTTGAGGTGTCTTAAGACACTGTTCCTTAAACAAGTGAACCTCGTATCTAAAGGTAATAAAACCTTCTTAAAGTTCTACATCGAATACTGGGTCAACATTTTATCGATATAAGTTGCTTAAGATAGACCCAACATTCTATTCTTATGATCCTTAATGATTTGGATTCCAATAACATACTGCGCTCTCCCAAATCCTTCATTTGGATTTAGGCTGCTAACCAATTTTAACATCAGTAAGGTACCCTACATCATTCTCATTTAGTAGGATATCATCCACATAAAGTACCAAGAAAGCTACTTTATCGTTGATGATTTTCTTGTAGACACAAAGTTCATCAACATTTTGGTCAAAACCAAAAGATTTGATCGTAGTATCAAATCTAATGTTCCAAGATTTGAATGTCTGTTTCAACTTCTAAATAGATTGATTCAGCTTGCAATATTTTGCTTCTGGCCTTGGGCTATGAACCCTACAGGCTGAGATATAAAGATGCTCTCTTTAAGATTGCTATTCAGAAAAGTAGTCTTAACATCCATTTGTCATATCTCACAGTTGTAATATGTTGCTATGGATAAGAGAATTCTTATACACTTAAGCATAGCAACAGAGGAAAAATTTTCCTCATAGTCAACTCCTTCCCTTTAGGTATAACTCTTTGTTATAATTCTAGCTTTGAAGGTTTATACCTTTCCAACGACATCTTTCTTTCTCTTATAGATACATTTACATCCTATGGGTTTAACCCCTTCAGGTAGATATACAAGTTACTAAATTGAAGTACACAGACCTCATTTCAAGGTTCATTGCTTTGACCATTTGATCTTTGTCTACGTTATTCATTGTCTGCTTATAGGACAATGGATCCTTAATGCCATCATCTGGTATGACGACCCGAGTTTCAATGATTAGGTTGTGATTTAACTTTTCCGCTGCGTTAAAGCACTCTCCACGATTGAGAAGGATGAACTAATCTTGTTGGAGTTAGCAAGCAATAAGCGGAAGCAAACAAAATCATTAAGCACTCTAATTCAACAATTTTAGCAAATTAAGAAAGCATGTTCATAAGAAAAATTAGGGTTTGAAGAATATACCTTTGCAGACCTTCTTTAATCTACAAATTCAACTTTAATCTTGACTCCAAAAGCTTGTAGACCACCACTTGATCTTCCTTACTATTCTCTTGGACCTTAAGTTGAATTGTGGAATTCAAAATGAGCTTAAATTTGAGGGGAAAAATAGATTTGGTATCGAGAAATGAAGAACACCTTCTTCAATTATTTTTTTTCAGGAAAAAATTTAGTTGCATGACATAATTCAGCTGAAAATGAATTTGATCTTTATCAAAATTATTTTGCCATTCATTTGTCTCACAATTTTGACACCAAAGCACAAAGATTTTGAGTGAAAATTGAGTGTCTCAAGTGGAATAAACCCACTAAGATGGAATTTTCCAACTTTTTTAATTTCTTTAACTTAAAATATTTTTAAAAACTTGAAATCTAATTTTCAATTTATTTGATTTTAAACTAAAAAAATTAATTTGAAATCAAATTTCAAAAATTGGAAAATTTGTAAAATTAATTTTAACCAAAATTTAATTCTAATCATTAATTTTTTATAACATTAATTTCAAATAATTAATTAAATAATTTAATACCAATATTAAATTAATTAAATAGTAATTCTATAACCATGAATCTCTATTCATGTAATTATTATTTAAATCAAATGAAGTATTATCCAATTCTCCAATTTCGCTTAATTCGTTAACTAAATGTGTAATTATATCGTATATAATTACTGATTCCTTTAATTTGAATTTGAACATTTCAAATTCTCTCATCATGCTATTCTAAGGTTCAATTCGTTTGTGAGCTAGTAGGGGAACCTAATGGACCTACAGATCATAGGCTCCAACGATCCGATATTAATTGGCTAAACTCTTTAAACCGAATTAATCAACATTCATTAACTACCGGGTCACTCCACTAAAGCCTAGTAATTGCACTCCCCTCACTGTAGATATATTACTCTCCACTTGATTTAACCGTAATCAGTAAGTTGACCCTTCACAGGTTATTCGTAATAAGGGCTAGGTCAAATGTTGTTTTACCTTTAAGATTACATCTTGCTTCTTAAGTTCTACTGATCCTCTAATGAACAATTGATTTGTGATCCAATCACTAAATCAAGTCCCTCTTGGGCCAATGAGAGAGTGGAGCCCCTTGTTCAAGGCCTGGAATCAGTACTTAAGAGAACAACCTCTCTACTAACCCTAAAAGTGGGTAGGAGCGAATTCCATCTTGCACCTTATGTCGCCAGCTATCTACCCGGTCTTACCCCTGAATTGGGAGGCTTATCGACTCGACGTTGTTAAGCCAACCCTCACTTATGAAAATCTAAGGATAATCCTGAATAAACAGAAGTTCATAGTTAGCTCAGGATTAAGGTCGAGTTACCTAGGTCATCGATTTGAAATAGTCAGTCTTAAACAGTAAACAACGTTATAAAGTAAGAGTGACTTATTTCTTCGTCCTGGTCTTATGCAAACTCATTGCATAGGATGTCCCTACTCGCATATCTCAACAAGAACGATTCTGGATCACATCATTTATACTAAATACAAAGTGGGCCGCATCTGATACTATTACGAGAATAAGGTACCCAATCTTATTCATATACTATAGATCGTTTTGGCTATTTACTCGAACTTGATCCATCTTTATGTCTCCACAGAAAGTCCAAATATTCATATAACAACTATGAATCTTAGTTTATTGGATTTAGTCTTTACAAGGTAATTTAGATATTCAATAATAGTTTTATTGAATAAACCTCAATAATATCTTTATTGTAAATAGAATATGTTTAATATTACAAACTGCAAGTTTTAGGATATACAACCCAACAAACTCCCACTTGGACTAAAACTCCAATGGACTTACATATATAGAAATATATACAATGTTGAGTAATGAAAGAATAAATACAATAAACTAGGACATCAGATACTCAGTATTTCTCCCATTTATCCTAGGTCTATCTATCTCGTAGTCCTAGTCCCACTAGGAACTACCGTGCGCTACCGTGCGTCAACCGCCTCAGAGCACTGCGGCACCGCTATACAAAATGCACTTGACAACCTTGATCTTGCATCGAAATCCCCTGTTTTTCATCCAATCCTCAACAACTCTTGCCAAATTAAGACCTAGACTTTACAGACTCGATAGCAGTAAAATAAACACCTAAAAACAATGGGCCCTTTGAAACTTTAATCAAAATTAAAGCAATTAAACCTAAAGTGCCAAGATTTGAAAACGCCCAATTACAAAACCCACATTAATAATGCAGTAGCATTCAACACAATCATATTGCAAAATGTAAAATCCCACATAATCTCTGATTCTTGAATCAAATTGGGACATTAAAATCGTAGAACCTGGCTCTGATACCAATTGAAGGGATTGAATCCTAAGCGGAAGCATGTAAACGTCATACGATTTCAATCCCAATTCAATACAAAACAGAAAATGCAAAGAAGAAAAAGTAAAACTATTTTACAGGATAAATTCATAAAATTCAGCATGCTTAAAGAAGAGAAAATTAAGAGAAGACTACTCACCCTTGAAGAATTACGATCTTCTCGAATCTCTACTCCTTATCTCACGAACGGTCACGTTTCCGACCTCACCTTCACGAATGCAGCAACTGATGGAATGTACAAGTATACAGCGAAAGCAATCATAATCAATAAGTATTCTAATTACATTTAATTTGAGTTTCAAAGCATGCATGAAAAACAATTTCAAAGAGAAGGGTTTCAAGAACACAATACCTTTGATGAAATCCACGAAATTGAGATGCAACTCGATAGTAGACCACCAAGAGTGTCTTTTCTACTGTTCTCCAACTTGGATTTGAGAAGTGGAACTCATAATTGAAGGGAATTGAGTGAGAAAACAAAGAGGGTTTTTAGAGAAAGAGGAGAGTTTCTCCAGAATTTCACAAATTCAACATGTCTCTCTTACTTCAATTCAAAAATTGAAGCTTTTATGCAAGTATTACATGCAGACACTAAATATCATTGATTGACACTTCAATCAAGCTATATTGAGTGGGAAAGGAGTTCAAATTTGAGTAAACCTTCTAAGAAACTCAAAATGTAGATTTCTCAACTATCTCAAAAATAATTTTCAATTCTTAATTGATTTAATTTAAAAAATTAATCAAATACAAAATTGAATTTCTAAAAATTGAATTTAAAATTGAAAAGTAATTTGATTTTAATTAATTAAATAATAATTTAATATCAAATATTAAATTAATCAAAAACCTAATTTTAAACATTAATCTTATTCATATAATTAATATTTAAATCAATATTTAAATATTTTAAACTCTCCAATTACGTTTAATTTTGATAAATTAAACGTTAATGATATCAAATTCAAATATTACTATAGACCGTTTTGGCTATTTACTCGAACTTGATCCATCTTTGTGCCGTCACATAAAGTTCAAGTATTCATATAATAGCCATGAATCTTAATTTATTGGATTCAATCTTTACAAGTGAAATTTACATGTTCAATAACAATTTTATTGAATAACATCTTTATTGATAATAGAAAATGTTTAACATTACAAACTACAAGTTTTATGACATACAACTCATCAAACTCCCAGTTGGATTAAAACTTCAGTGGATTTTACATATATACTAATATATGTACAATGATGAGTAATGAGAGAATAAATACAATAAACTAGAGCATCAGATACCCAGTAGCAACCATAGTAACTCGATCTCAATAGAATTGGATCTCCTTTCGGCCACCACTACAAGGGCTTCCTCGTTATCCTCAAGGATGAGAATCAAAGCGAAGTTGTGGGCTCGCTTTGATTAATTTTAGGAGAAATGGATGAGAAGTTCTGTGAGAGAAATTGGCCATATAGTTTTCATAGAGAGCTTTTTCCCCTGAGAGAAAACGTAGGAGGAAGAAAATGAACTTCTTTGTCAAACATGAACTGCATTCACGTAAAAAAAATGGGGTAGAGAGATTAATGGGGAGGAAGTTATAAAAATAAGTTCCTCCATAATTATTTAAAAAAACAAAAAATTAAATAAATAATATTTCGAATTTTAAATAAAATAAAATATATAATAATTAACTTTATTATATATTAATAAAACTATATGTTATATCCCTTATAATATATAATCTATCGTTTATATTATATCACATATATTATAACCCGTAGTTTATTAATCTCTCATATAACTTATAGAATTAGTATGAATCACATTCTATTAATCTTAACCTATAGTTTTGTATGAATCATATTCATATAATTAACATTTGAATCATATTCAAATATTTCTTTCTCCAATCAAACTTTGTATTATAATGTGTATACATTATATTAATTATATCGTATATGATTCATATAATTAATATTTGAATCATATTCACATATTTATTCCTGTCACTAAAACTTATAATGTATCATATACATTATATTGATTAGATTTTATATAATCAATTCTCTTTAATTAATCTGTACAATTCATATTAAACCTATAATGTATCATATACACTATGTTAATTATATCTCATATAACTAATTAATTTCCTTTAATTAATTTGAACAATTCAAACGAATTCAAAATTAATTCGATTCTCACTAATCCTAATTGAGCTAACAAGGAGACCTTAGATTGAAGCTTCAATAGTACTTAATTAATTAATTAAACTCATTAATTAAATTAATCAACCTCCATTAACTGTCAGTCATTCCATTAAAGATTGATAGTTGCACTCTTCACACTATAGATATATTTTTATGTCCATTGAATATAACTAATCAATAATGTATTGACGTTAATTGCTCGTAAATATAGCTGAGCCAAAATTACCGTTTTGCCCCATGTAGTTACCTCTAACTCCATAAATACCACTGATCCTCTAATGAACAATCAGTTATAGTCCAACTATAACTTAACCTATCTTTGATTAGGAGATGGTGTGGCACCACAATGTTCAAGTTTTGGAATCAACCCTTAAGGGAGTAATTTCTCTACTTACCCTATCACCAGGGAATGGGTGAATTCTTTCTTGTATAGCTGTGTTCCCAGCTCCCCAATCAAACAAATCCCCAAAGTGGTAGCCATATTGAGTCAGCGAAACTAGCTACTCTCACCCATGTAAATCAAAAGATCGCCCTCATAGGTAGGAGTTCACAACTCACTAAGGATTCAAGTGAAGTCACCTATGATCATCTTGGTGAAATGTAAGTCTCTTCTAACAATGGTGTTATAAAGAGAGACTATTTATTTTGTGGTTCGATCTTATACAAACTCTTTGCATATGATACCCCTGCTCACATATCTTCACATGAATGATCAGAATCAAATCATTTGTAGCATATAACACTTGTAACAACAACAAAGCGGGTCTATTCATAGCGTCACCAGAATAAGGTACCCAATCTTATCCATCTACTACAGACCGTTCAGATTATCATTTAAACATGATTTATCTATATCATACATGTTTAAATTACATAAAATAACATGGGATCTTAGTTTATTGGATTGAATGTATGCACATAAAATAACAATTATTCTATTAATAACAATTTGTTTGCAAAGGTTTACAAACTACAATAATACAAGAGATTTAGGACACCAATCTCAACAGTGTATGATTGGTTAAAGTGAAATACATTCATTTTTAAAGAGAAAAAATTTACTACTAAATGAAATAAATGTGGAAATGCTCAATTTTCTTTCCTAAATGTCTCATTACAGTGGACAAATGAATATATATCATGCTGTGCAGTTAATTGTTGATCATTAAAAGTTTAATTACAAAGCTTGATGGACAATTTACAAAATAGTATAATTTGGACTAACTAACGAAACTCACCATTATTTAACATAAATTGGTTAGAGTGAAAGATGACATTACAAATCATATCTTGTTGATGCTAAATTTTGGATAAGGAAAACACATCTGACCTTCATGTGACACTATTAATGAATTTGTTTGAAGGAGAGAAGAACGTGACCTACATAAGAGAAAATCTGCACAACGGTGTACTTGCCAAATATCCTAATACTTAAGTTAGAGGTGAAAAAGTGTGGAAGCTAGAGAGTTTGAGATAAAACTCAAGTGTGGTGCTTGCCACAAACTAACATTCTCTCATAGGCCCATTTTGGACGTAGGGTGTATTTGATGTTCAAACTTTGTTATTTTATCGACCTTGTCGCTTTTATTCTTATTCTTATTTATTTATTTTTAATTATTCACTTTCAATCCAAAATCACCTCTGACAAATTTGAACAACAATTTGACGATAAAATTTATTATAATTATTTGTAATATTTTTCTTTGTGTTTGAAATTGTATGAAATGTTGTAAACTCTTTGTAATGGTTTTATATTTGTTTAAAATTCATTTTATAATATTTTATTATATTATGTGTAATAAATTTTATTTCACTAAAAAAATAAATTATTTATTAAACATATTGGTTTAGGATGATAAAAGTATTTAAATCAATATAAAATAGCCCTTGATTGACACAAATATTTTAACTTTGGATAAAATTAATATCAAGATTTTCTAATTAAAAAAAGTGAGTATGATAAATGTTTTTAAACAGACACAAAATAGTCAGATTACATGTCCATATATTACAAATTAGTATGATAAAAGTTTGAATTGGATATTAAGATTTTTTAATTTAAAAGGATAGTATGAGTTATAAAATCGAAAGTAATATATAATTAATATCAAACACGTGTACTATGAAAATAAAAAAAAATTCTTAAAAAATCTAAAATAGCAATTTAAAAAAAAAAAAAGAAGCAAAGTCCAACTCAACCCTATAATCCAAACATATGTATCTGAAACCACAAACCTAACCTCCCGAACACAAACGTCAACATTCACAGTAATCTTGATTCCAAATAACATAAACTTTATCGTAATCAGATTCCTTGTAATTTTGATTCCACACTAACAAACAATGGCATCGTCTAAATAAAAATATGTTAAAAATTTAAATATGTTATTATTGAATAAATTTCAATAATTTATCAAAATTAAATAAGCATAACTCAACTGTAAATATAAATTTATTATCGACCAAAGGTTCGGGACTCAAATCTTCCTATCCCTTCCCTACTAAATAAAATAATTAGTTTAAACACGTTTCTTTTAGCATAATTCACGTGTTTAAAACTTCATTTTCTTTCCGAATAAATTAAGAGATTTAAAGTAATTTTTCAAAAAATTACTTACACTCCAAAGAAAAACTCCGTTGTTTTTTAACAACTTGACACCTCAAATTCCCCGTGACTTCAAACTCTAAATAAAAAAAATATTAAATAAAAAAATAAAAAAAAACTATGTCGGTTTTAAATTTATGCTAAATAATTAATTTAAAAAATCCATGTAGAGTTTTATAGACCGTCTAAAATATAATAAATATATAAAATATTACATAAGAAATTAAGATTGTAATTTGTCTTTTAAATAATGAAATACTTGGAAATTACTTTTATATATGAATATATATTCATAACTTTTAAAAAATAAATAATATCATTCACTCCGGTCCCATTTGGTAATCATTTAATTTTTTATTTTTTAGAAAATTAAACCTATATCATCCATATTTCTTATAATAATTTACATTTTTTTTAAATACAATGGTTGAATTTTTAGCTAAATTTAAAAAAGAACGACTTTTTTAAAAGAAACTTTTTTTGTTCTCTAAATCTGGTTTGATTTTTTAAACCATTGATGAAAAGTAGATAATAAAGGAATAAATTTGATGATAAAAATAGTGTCCATACACTCAATTTTCAAAACAAAAATAATATGATTATTAAACGGACCACAAATTTTATTTTACATATTTTTAAGAAGGTTGCTTTAAAGAACATCCTTTTATTAATATATTAGATGTTGGATGGAAGACCTTCAAAGTTGTCAAAGTCTCCTCTATGTTTACTCCATATGCATGATTCTTCTCACTTAAGAAATTGATTGATTCTCTTGAACATTAAGAAATACATGAAACTCATCTCCACATTTATCTTTCCATAATTAATTTTTTTTTACAAATATATTTTCTTTTTGCATCAAAATGTTTTTATGTAATATTGTAGTTTTTTCCTTTTTCAACAATATAATATGTAGTATTAGGGAGAGAATAAAAGAAGGCTAACTTTTTTTTAAAAAAAATGATACTAATAGTATATATTTTTTAAAAAATTGAGAGAAAAACGAGACACAATGAAACATGAATATCAAGAAAATATAATATAATAAATAAAATAAAATAAAGGAAATCATGAAATTTCTCTTCGATTTTATCTCCAATGTGCGTCCCTACAAAATCCACAAATGACCACTATTTATAGGAACTTTGGTAAATGGGATGTGAAATTATATGGACAATAAGCATATATAGATAAAGACACGCGATCAATATGCACTGATACACATGGAGAAAGGAGAAAAACAAATCTAGTACTACAGTAATATATACTACCCTCATTTATCATTTGGGCACGTCACTAAATGATTTATTAATTTATTATTCATTTATTATGGGGAGCACATATAATTTTTAATTTCTATTTTTGTGGCATAATGAATGAAAATTTTCCATACTATCGTAGTACTATAAATTTTATAAGAGAAAGTGGGATAAGATACCTCTTTTAAGACACTAAGCATTAAGCATCTATTCTATAATCTATTCTATAATATATATAATAAAATTGATTTTTTTTTTCATGTGCTTCTTTTTAGTCTACAAAGCTTTTGAACTAATTTAGACGTGCTTTAAAAAAATTAATTTTTCTAAAAAGTTAAAATTTTTGAGAAATCGGTTATTAATAAGGGGATTTTCAAAAATAGAAAAATAAGGAAAACTATTTACACAAAATTTTAATTTTATTTGATGGAGGCCAGATAGAAATTGATAGAAATCTATCAAGATGCTAATAGAAGTCTACTAATGTCTATTAATATATTTTTTTTCTATTTTATAAATAGTTTGATGTTTTTTTTATTTGTGAAATTTTCTCTTTTAATAATAGATACTTTAATTTTCTTTTATAAGTTTTTCTTTTGAAAACATTTTTTTCCCATAAAATGACAAATGACTTCAAATAATTTATGTCTTTCCAAACAATGTTTTTTTAAAGAACAAACAAAATGTTTGTGAAAATAATACTCAAAATATGATTTTGTTCAATTTAGACTTTTGTATCTAACATTTTTTTAATTATAACTTGGTAAATGATATGATTGATTGATGATAAACTTAAATTTTATAAGATAAAAATGTAATTTAAGAAAAAAAATTATATTTTCTTCTCAAAATTTATAAGATTGTTTTTTTTTTACACAAAAATACCTCATATTATTAAAACTCTAGGGCAAAATTAGAGTAAACATCCTTATGATCCAAATCATGAAATATGGTTGTAAAATCCACCTACCAATCACAATTCAACGACTCTTTGTTAGCCAATTTTACAACATGTTTAGCATTATATAAATTAAATTTGGAAGCGTTTGAGACACCGAGTTGATTATTATAATCCTATGTTATTATAATTAGATTATAATAGTGTGTGTTTGGGTATAAATTATTTTAATTTTGGTTAAAAAAGTATATGTTTGAGGTGTAAACTATTTTAATTTAAAAAGAAAATAGTAAATATTGTAGTAAATAATAAAAAAAATGATGAAAGTAAAATAGTAAAAATTTGTATCGATTATATTATATATATACTTATAATTAAAAAAATGTTTGATTAATTTTTATTTAAATGTTATATTTTGTAAATATTTTTTTAAGAAAAAATATCCTCTACATTTATAATTGTACCTTTTTTACTACTGGATAAAGCATTTAATAATAATAATATAAATATTCAAGATTGGAGGCTCAAACATCACAAAGAATCATTGACTCCATTATTTTTCTTCTGCCAAGTGGCTCTTCAAATTTATGACGTTGTAATTAATTGACAAGTTTTTTTTTTTAGGCCAACAACTTTCTTGCTTTTTTAATATTAAGAAAAATATCTGGCTCTTTGAATAATGCAGTCTAATGACAATAAATTTAGAGAAATTTGGTTGGAAAATAATTCAAAAATTTTTTTAAAAAAATTGTCACATCGTGCATTCCAAAGGAAAAATTAGAAAAATATTGTGGTTTTTAAAAATATTTAGGAAAATGTTGTTGTTTCAAAACAATTTAGAAAAATATTGTTATTTTTTTAAAAAAAATTCAATATGTCAAGTTTTCAAAACTCTAACAATTGCCGAATATTGAATACTCGACTTCCTTCTTCCATTTTATTATTTTAATCTTCCACCTCCCTTTTTTATTTTATTATTTATTATATTCCACCTCACTCTCACTTTGTTATTATTTTTTATCATAATTTTCTTAACTTAACTCTAGGAAATATCATATAAAATAATATCTCATTCATGTTTTCTTCTATAATTTAAAAATAATAAAGTGTAAATTAAAATATTCATATCAATACAGTATCTCATTTATATAAAAGTAATTAAAAAAAATCAATGTGTCCCACAAGGCGAACGTCATTGATTTCAAACTGGTTGTGGTCGTCAACTTCGAACTTGAGGCTGCTCCGGTACCTCTGCAGGCGCTTCATAATATAGATATTCATTAGGCTCTCCACGACCGCAACCATGTTCATGCACGTATGAAGACGATGGACCAACCTCTAAGTCATAATATCTTGAACCAAATGCTGGCATCATCATCATCGGACTGACATAATCAGTTTGACTCTACGTCTACATCATAAGGGACAATTCTTCCATATTGTGGGTAACCTCATTGAACTCATCTTCTTCTTCTCGAATGGGCCCTCTACGTCTAAGAACTAGTGGAGGAACAATAGATATATCGTAATGTAATGTATCTCCTCCATTTTGCTCTGGTTGTCACTGCGTATAGCAATAACCTGGTTCGGATCATTCGCAACATCACAGAGTTTACTGTTGTTCGATCTCTATGAATTATAAAATAATTAGACAATATTTAAAATAAATTTAAATTAAAAATAATTAAATAATATTAATTTATTTACTAGATGACCCACAACTGCTTCTGAACGAGTAACGTAACGTCTTGTGATATTATTATACCAGTTGATCTAGTTTTGAGTGACATCCTGCCAGACAACCCAATTGAAACCCCACTATAATAAAACTTGCACGATAGTGCCATCACACTACCAAATGTGCAACTTTTTTCAGATCAATCTCCAGTTCTTAAGTCAATGTCATGCAGTAGGGGTTCAATATTACAAGGCGATGGGACATCCTACTGAAAACCGAATTGTCTCATCACCAAGATGCCACTCACCGATGTGAAAATATATGAGAGGACTTATCGTCCGCCATATGTTTTGACATTTATACAGAAATTAGACAAAGTGTGCATAACAAGTTTGTAAGGCTCCTAATTAATCTGAAACACAAAATATGATATTGAAAATATTAAAGACAAATACAATAAAAATTTGTATAAAAAAAACCAATTTGATTCAGTATTAATGTACCTGATAATTTAGATTCTAAATTAACTAGATCAGTCATATATAAAAACTAAATTGAATTGAAATAAATACCGAGAACCGTAGGCTCGTCCAGCTAACTGAGTCGTATTCTCGAATTCCATCTTGTATATTCATATCCAAATCGTTGAATGTATCTAAAGGTAACTCGCGTTTATGACCATCAAAATCCTAACTATTCAAATTCATCGTTCATTTTTGTTCTAAAATCTGATTGTTAGCCACCATATCTCATTATCACATGGTGATGTAACTAATTCCGGATCAGGATCAATACATTGAGTTGAATCTTCAAACTGACTAAATGGTGCATTCAAGTTTATATCTAACCGTATCCTGCTTGCATTTACATGCAAATGCACTAAATTCGGGAGTGGCATCGCAATTGAGAACATCAAGTTCATAGCTTGTTCATTCGGAATAGGGAATGACATAAACATTATTGATCCTGATGGTGCTAGATTAGGACGTCTATATATTTTTTCTAACTGATTTGTTTTCGTATCTATTTCACAGTTCACAATTATGCTAAAACTCCCACATAGTGATTGGTCATAATCAACTTTATCAATACCATCAATCATATTACCATTTGTAAACAACATAAATCTCTAATATTTGTCCTGTCATTTTCTAAAAAAAAAAAAAAAAAACTTAGTTTGAACATTAAAATTGTTAAAAACTAGAAGAATCGAATAAAAAAACCTTTTATACTAAAAAAAACTTTAAACTTTAAATTAATACTAAACTTTTTCAAACTATTTTTCCAAAGTTAATACTAAAAAAATCAAATATCATAAGAAATATATTTAAAAAACCACAATAATTTTGTATTAAACTAAAAATACTAAAGTTTTTAAATTATAAACATCAACTTTTTAAATATAACAACAAACTAAACATTTTAAACTATTTTTTCAAAGTTAATACTAAAAAATCAAATATATATGAAATATATTTTTAAAAAATCACAATAATTTTGTATTAAACTAAAAATACTAAAGTTTTTAAATTATAAACATCAACTTTTTAAACATAACAACTAAACTTTTTAAACTATTTTTTCAAAGTTAATACTAAAAAAATCAAAGATTATAAGAAATATATTTAAAAGAATCACAATAATTTTTGTATTAAATTAAAATACTAATGTTTTTAAACTATTAACATCAACTTTTTAAACATAACAACAAACTAAAATTTTAAACTATTTTTTCAAAGTTAATACTAAAGAAATTAAATATTATAAGAATATATTAAAAAAATCACAATAATTTTGTATTAAACTAAAAATACTAAAGTTTTTAAATTATAAACATCAACTTTTAAACATAACAACAAACTAAACTTTTTAAACTATTTTTTCAAAGTTAATACTAAAGAAATTAAATATCATAAGAAATATATTAAAAAATCACAATAATTTTGTATTAAACTAAAAATACTAAAGTTTTTAAATTATAAACATCAACTTTTTAAACATAACAACAAACTAAACTTTTTAAACTATTTTTTCAAAGTTAATACTAAAAAAATCAAATATCATAGGAAATATATTTTAAAAAAATCACAATAATTTTGTATTAAACTAAAAATACTAAAGTTATTAAACTATAAATATCAACTTTTTAAACATAACAACAAACTAAACTTTTTAAACTATTTTTTCAAAGTTAATACTAAAAAAATTAAATATCATAATAAATATATTAAAAAAACATAATAATTTTGTATTAAACTAAAAATACTAAAGTTTTTAAACTATAAACATCAACTTTTCATAACAATAAAATAAACTTTTTAAACTATAAACATCGCAGTTAGATAAAAACAAACAATAAAGTAGTAACTTTTTTTTCTTATTAAAAACAAACAAAATACTAAATTTGTTAACTAAAAAACAATATTAAAATATAGAATATCATATAACAACGACAAATAAACAAAATTACTTATTGATCTTCAACTAAAAAATAATATTAAAAAATTAATGTTAACATGGTAGACTAACATAAACATGATACATCTAAAATATTATTAAATTCAGCGTAATATAGATATATAACTAATATTAAAAAATCATTAACATCAATATAAGGAATAAAAATGATATATTTAGCATAAACAAATATTAAAAATAAAAAAACTACAAATAAACAAAAGTTAAAAGTCCAACTCATAAATTCGACCGTAGTTTTTTTTTTTTCCTTCAAAGTAACAATGTTCACCTTTTTTTTTAAAATTTGTTATCTCGCAACAATACAAAAAATACAATAATATTAGAATCTATGACTCATAAAAAAATAGTAATTTAATTGATCAGACATATACCTCTTTATGAATCTTTGTTTCCCGAGCAGCAATAAAAACTATTAAAAAATAATAATATAAGAACAAAAACAAAATTTATAATTATTCTTAAAAAATAGAAATTCAGTAGAGTGAATTAACAAACCAGTACAGTTTGTGATCACGGGAGAAGTGTGGGGACAATTTGTATGAAATGAAATGGAAGAAGAGAAATGGAAATGATAAAAAAAGGGAGGAAAAGGGTTTCTGATAAGTGAGAACGAAGAAGGCAGAGAGCATTCGAAAGTGTGATATGAGGATGGGAGGAGGGGGGTTTAAAAACCCATAGGTCGAGTGTTGAACACTCGACCCACAAGAAAGCTGTGGCTGGTGGGATGATTAAAGCTGCCCACATGAGAATCTCGGTCAGCATGCAGCAGTAGAGGCATGGGAAGGCAAGCGACAGGTCGATGGGAAAGGACCTTTTTTGAGAGTTGAATTTTCGACCTAATTGGAGGTCGAATGTTGAAGACCTGACAAGCATATAAGCATAGGCCGAATGGTCAACACTCGAAAAGCTCCATTGTTGAGCTTTTAACCTTCGATAAGTGCCTCGAAAATGAGAAACCACTACAAATCTCTAAATAGTTTTCAAACAACCATATTTCCCTAATTATTTTTCAAATCTACAATATTTCAATAAAAGGTCCCATTACAAATGCATAATATAATATACCTTGGGTTAAATTATACATAAATATCTTTCGACTTTAAGATACGTTTCAAATTATGTTCTTAAATTTCTTCTAAATATACGAATATATATTCATAGATCAAAAGCTTCATTTTTATTCTTGAAATTTGTTCTAAAGAATACTCTAAGCTTGAAGTTCTCTATATTATTTGTTAAATAAATGCTTCAAATTGTCGTGAAAGTTGATGTGTAAAAATTAAAAGCATATGATATATTTCTATACAATTATATAGGAGTTAAAGATTGTTTTACCATTTATTTCATCTAAAAAAAATATATCTCTAAAATCATTCACATTCAATTTTTAAGCATGAGTCATCATGTCAATTTGCCATGTAAATAATGTCATATATATCTTTCAATTTTTACATATCAATCATTGCATCAATTTTTAATCTTATTTTAACAAGAGAAAAAAAACTCTCTAAAAGTTTTTTTTTAAAAAAAAAAATTCAAATTTCAACATCATCGGTATAAATGAAAAATTCTAAATTCTAAAGGGGTCTTTTTAAATATAAAAAATATTTGAAAATATTTACATTCTGTAGTAAAAAATTCCAAAAGTACAAAGCACTTTTGGAACTTTTTGCTTTGGAACTTTTTGCTACACAGTGTAAATATTTTTTAGACTTTTCTATTTATAAGAATTTTCAAATTCTAAATGTATAATTAAAATATATGGGTAATTATATTGGGTAACACTTTTAGATATAATAATTAGTGTATAGCAACATTCTAAAGAATTGTAAATATGGCAAAATCTATGATAGACTCCTACCAACAATATAATTTATCAATCACTCGTAGACTTTGAAAATTTAATCTAAATTTTCCTAAATTTGTAAATTCTTTTGCATTGTGATATGCTAATATTTTGGGTTTGTTTACTATATTTGCAACTGTCCCTAAAAATAAACGCTAGTCATATATTCCTTTTAGTATTTTAATTATTATGGTACATGTATATATTTGTTGTTTAGAAAAAAAAAACAAATAATATGGTACATAAATGATTGTTATTTTGAAAAATGTCAAGGAAAAAACGTAAAAGTTTCTAATTTCAACCTATAATAAAAGAAATAGATCAATTTTTCATTTGAATTGTCTTTATGAAATTCACATAATTTGCCAACAAGAGCGTAGCTCAACTAGCATAGTGTACTATCAACCTTTAAATTTGAGGTTCAAGTTAATTTTATTGATTTTGTACTTTATTGAACATCAATTTAATTTAATTATTGTATGGTCTCAAAACCAACAAAATCGAATCTGACTTTTATTCTAACTTAATCAAAGTAAAATTCCGAACCACATATTTGAAGTTAAAGTAATAAATGAAGGAAAATTCTATCTAAATTTTTATGTTCTTAGTCCTTTCTAACACATTAAGGATAAACCAATGAACCCCTTTTGCATTACTTGCAATCCTCCATCTCCTTAGAAATCCTCCAACTTCACTTCTAATCCAAACTTCCCTATTAAAATTTTATCCCAAAATTTCCCTTTATATACCCATTTCTCTCATTTTCAATAATATCGACTATTTTCAAAATTATCTTCCACACATTCATTGACTAAAACAAGTGTTGTGGATTCGAGTTTATTGAGGTTTAACTCTTTTTCTCCTAAAACAAGTTAGTGTTCTTTTCTCTGTCTTATTATTGTCTTTTTTTCAGAAAAACAAAAAATAATTTTATTTTCAAAATAATATCAATTATTTCTTCGTTCTTTGATCATCCCATAATTAGCTAATATTTCATTAATTATTCACTTAAAAAATTGTTCTTTGACTGTTGAGAACCTGCCAAATCCAACCCCACCATGTTGAAGAAGCTCAAAAGAAATTTCAAAAAATTCAAAACCTTAACCAACAAGCGCTTCAACTACTCCTCCTCTTCTTCTTCTTCTTCATTCAAACGCTATAAATTCCCTTCACAATCTCCTCCTCTGTCACCACGTCCACCGCCGGAAATGTCGTCGCCGACGCAACCTTTCTGGCAATCACCGCCACCCGTTGCCGCCCTGTTTCCTCAAATCCAATCCACCGTTCTTCCCGACCCTTCAAAATTCTTCGCCCCTCATCTTCTTTCCTCTCCTCTTCCCACTAATTCCTTCTTCCAGAACTTCACCGTCAAAAATGGCGATCAGCCGGAATACTTTCATCCCTATTTGATTAAATCTTCCCTCTCCACTGTCTCGATTTCTTACCCTTCGATGTTCTTAAACTCCGCTTTTGGATATCAGGTTTTCAATGCCGATTGGACTGTCTCTGAAAATCCCTCCTCTGTTTCGCAAAAACCCCATATAATCTCTTCGTTTAGTGATCTTAGTCTCACTCTTGATATTCCCTCTGGTAATCTCCGATTCTTCCTCGTTCGAGGAAGCCCATTTATGACATTCGAGGTTTTTAACAATACCCCAATTTCAATCTCCACCATTCACGCGATTCTCTCGTTTTCCTCCAATAGTTCGTTGACGAAATTCACTGTCGCTCTTAACAACAATCAGACATGGCTGATTTACTCGTCATCGCCGATCAATTTGACACACAGTCTCTCGCAGATTACTTCCGGTGGATTTTCGGGCATCGTTCGAATCGCGGTTTTGCCGAATCCACATTGCGAAACGATCCTCGATCGGTTTTCTTCTTGTTACCCTGTTTCAGGCGAGGTGAATTTCAGAAACCCTTTCAGTTTGGAGTATAAATGGGAGAAGAATGGGTGGGGCAATTTGTTAATGCTCGCACACCCTCTTCATCTCCGTCTACTATCCGGTTATGATTCCGGCGCCGTTGTTCTTGATGATTTCAAGTACAAGAGTATCGACGGCGACCTCGTCGGCGTCGTCGGTGGTTCGTGGGTTTTGAAACCTGACCCCGTTTCAGTTACTTGGCATTCAATCAATGGCGTTGGAGAGGAATTTCAGAGTGAAATTATCAATGCGCTTGTGAAAGATGTTGAGGGCTTGAAATCTTCGCCCATTACAACAACATCATCTTATTTCTATGGGAAATCAATTGCAAGAGCTGCAAGGCTCGCATTGATTGCTGAGGAAGTGAATTTTCTGCAGGTGATTCCTGAAGTGAGGAAGTTCTTAAAAGGAGCTATTGAGCCATGGCTTCGTGGGACTTTTAATGGTAATGGGTTTCTTTATGATGGGAAATGGGGTGGCCTTATAACCCAACAAGGGTCTAATGATTCTGGTGCTGATTTTGGGTTTGGAGTTTATAATGATCATCATTATCATATTGGTTACTTTCTTTATGCTATTGCTGTGCTAGTGAAGATTGATCCAGCTTGGGGAAGAAAGTTTAAGACTCATGCTTACTCTTTAATGGCAGATTTCATGAACTTAAGTAGAAGATCTAACTCAATGTTCCCACGTTTGAGATGTTTTGATTTGTATAAACTACATTCTTGGGCTTCGGGGTTAACCGAGTTTGCGGATGGTCGGAATCAGGAGAGTACAAGTGAGGCTGTGAATGCTTATTACTCTGCAGCTTTGTTGGGTTTGGCTTATGGAGATACACATCTTGCTTCCATTGGATCAACACTAACAGCTTTGGAGATCAAGGCAGCTCAAACATGGTGGCAAATCAAGGAAGGGGATAATCTTTATGATGTTGATTTTGCAAGAGAAAATAAGGTTGTTGGAGTATTGTGGTCTAACAAAAGAGATAGTGGTTTGTGGTTTGCTCCTGCTGATTGGCGAGAATGCAGGCTTGGGATTCAGGTGCTGCCTTTACTACCCATCACTGAGATTTTGTTCTCTGATCCTGGCTTTGTCAAGGAGCTTGTGGATTGGACATTGCCTTCTTTGGGAAGGGAAGGAGTTGGGGAAGGATGGAAGGGATTTGCTTATGCTTTGCAGGGCGTTTATGATAAGGATGGGGCGGTGGAGAGGATTCAAAACTTGACGGGGTTCGACGATGGGAACTCGCTCTCTAACCTGTTGTGGTGGATTCATAGTAGAGGAGGAGGAGGAGGAGATGAGGGCGAAGGCCATGGTGGTGGATGGAAACATTGGTGGTTTAGTCATTAATCACTGCAACTGAACAGTGATCTCGGATTCGATATCTGCGACGTGAAATCAAGCCAAATCCATTTGAATAATCTGAAAATGAAACAATCTACAGACTTTATCTCATTCACTTTACACATAAAAATAGTTTTAGGCATTACTGGTGCTGGATTGCCTTACTTTTCAGATTCATTTGGTGCTGATTATTATATTGGAATTGAAGAATGAAGATGGCAGCTAGAGGAAGCAAATGCAGTGTGTTTCTTTCAAGCAAATTTATTGTGCAGTTCATTTTCTTTGCCAGGCTTATGTGTTTGAGCTTGATTCCTCTGTTGCTGTTTATGCCACTTATTGTGGATTTCATGTTGTTTTTATGTTTGATACAAATAAAAGGATTGTCTTCTTTTCTGGTTATGAAAATCAAAAGGGAAAAAGGGGAAAAAAAAGGAGAAGAACAATAGTTTATGTTTATACTTTTTGTTTGGCCGAGTCCATTCTTTTAAATGATTTGATATTGAATTCTTTATTTCTGTTACTGTTCAGATTCTTCCCTAGATCAAGTTTAGAACTTTTTGTTGGAAATTTGAGCTGAATGTTGTTAAATATTCTGTATATTTTTTTATTAGGCTTAAACACTACACTTTTTGACTTTGATTAATTTGGGTCTATTTGGCTAACTTTGGTTCCACTACTCTCAAATTCCTGTACTTTCAAGTTGGCTTATTTAAATCCTTAAACTTGAAACAAAAATTAAAATGGAGAAACTTAAATAGTCATAGATCAAAGTGAACATTTTCGAAGTATAGGGACAAAATGAACCAAAGTTAAAACATATGAGAATTAAAATAAACATTTTGAAAGTATAAATCAAGTCAAAAGTATATATCGCCAACATACATATAACTCGTACTCTTTTTAATCTAAGGTCCACTTGCCTAGAATTTAATATTTTAAGAATGTGTTTGGCCCAAGGAGTTTGGAAGTAGGAGTTTTGAACTCCACTCATTGTTACACCATGGGCCTCACTACTCTTTACAACTTCTCACATCATGAGTCTCACTACTAAAAAACATTAATTTTATATCTTATCAACTTCTTACACTATGGGTTCCAAAAGTTCACAACTCTTCGAACTTCATAGGATTAGGCAGATTGTTCGTGAGATTAGTTGAGTAGTACATATGTACTATTTTTTTCAAAGTAGGAGGCTCAAATTTGCGTACTCCACTTTTGATGTACCTCATATCATATTTATACCAAAAATACATGCATAACTCAAACTAATGGATTTGAGAATCTTGAGTTCATGCCATAATTGTTCAATAAGGTTTTTTTTTAGTAATAGAAGAGATAAGATCAAGTCCATGTTGAAACTCTTTTTTTTAGTACAATATGTATGAAATGGAAATTTGAACGAAATAAGTAGATTTTTTAACGGTTGAGCAATAATCTTCAATTTGTTTTAACACTTTAATGCCAGGGTTGAGAAGGGGGAAAAACATTAGAGAGATGCTCAGATTGAAGAAAAAAACTTTATTCTCTAATATCCATTTAAAATGCAAAATAAACTTATATAAGAATTAAAATTCGACCATCAAACTTATAATTATAGAAATTATAGCAATTGTATAAGTTCGAGAGATCAATCTTTATCAATTGGGGGTCTATTTTTACAACCATAGTAAGTTTAAGAGTCCAACTTTTAAAGTTCGTAGAAGTTTAAACGCTCAACTTTTACAATTAAAAGTTTGAGATTATGATTAAAACTACCCTCATTTGATTTTTGTATCTTGCCTTAAATTTATTTATTTAATTATGATGCATCGTTCTGGCCATACCAAATAGACCACCATAGCCTTATTCTTTGAATGAAATTAAAAAAATATATTTTAAATAACAAAACTGTTGAAAATATTTACAAATAATAGCAAAATATTATGGTCTATTTGCGATAGACCCATGATAGTCACAAATAGTAGTCTATTGCGGTCTATCGCAGATAGACAACAAAACATTTGTAAATATTTTGATTTATTTTACTATATTTGAAAACTTTTATTTCACCATAATTATTAATAACCTTTTCAAAGTGAATTCTGAAGTTATGTATTTACATAAATGGCATAATATAGACATGTTATACATAAATGGCATAATACAGACATGTTTAATAAAGTTTACTCTATAGAATAACATATTAAATTTACACTATAAAGTAAAATTCTGTGTTCTTTATGCACGAACCTGTAAAATACTTAAAATTAAGATATAGAAACGTTCAAAGTTCAAACATAATCACACAAAAAATAAAAACAGATACATAAAATCAATGGTAAAATATTTGAATAACTATCGTTATATTTTGTAATAAAATGTAGGTTTAAATACTAGTTTATGAAAAATGTAAGGAAGTATCTATTGCACGTTAACAAAGTTATAACATTCCACAGAACCATTATTAAACATACACAACAGATAAGAGAACACCAGAAATTGGTAAGCCAGTTTGGCGTAAACCATCTACGTCTGAGGGGCAATGTGTCCATGAAAGATAACTTCAGTACTATCAATGATAAGCAATTACAACATAGTACTTATCTGTAATAGTTACACGATTATTGTGACTTCCGTACAATTCTATCACTCAACCAATCACCTAGGTCCCCTAGGTGTGAGACTCAGTTTGAAGGTAACTTAGGCTCCCTTAAGCTGTAGTATCAATGAAAAATATCTTAAGCCCCCCAAGATTGAGACTCCCTCTTTGCAAAATTCAAGTTCCCTTCAAGTTGTGAGACTTTTTCTCACTTGAATTGCATCTTTCCTCGTAAGAACAAAGTCCATTTTGTTCGATTAGCTTAGGCTCCCCTAAGCTTGAGGATCCCTTCTCAATTGAATCTCGTCACACTAGATGTGAGTAAATTGAAGTATGTCTCCAAGCAATTCAACTCTTTCTCCTTTCGATAAGTGTGATCGAATACACACTACTGTATAACTCAATAAAGCTCTTTAAAAACAAATCGATCGACCAAGTCGAAGGACTAAATGTCCTTTAAATATGCACGGTGAATACATGGACGAGCAACCTTACCTTCCAAAATAGTAACACACTAAAAGAGGGAAAGAGATCGACAAAAATACTATAGAAGATAAAAATCGATAAGGAAAGAATTTTGAAGAATCAACATTCCCGTAGAACATCTTTTGGCTAGAAAACCACCAATGCAGAGATAATTCAAATAACATTTATGACACTTAAACAAATATTGTCAACCATATAATATTTAATAGTTTAGTCCCTGTAATTTTTTGTTGTTCATTTTGGTCCCTATACTTTCAAAATGTTGATGATTTTGGTCCTTGTACTTTAAAAAATTGACTATTTTGGTCCTATTATTTTCATTTTTATTTCATTATTAAGGTATCAAAATAGCCACTTTTTGAAATTTCAATGACCAAAATGAAAATTTGAAAGTATAGAGACCAAAATGAGTCAGTTGAAAGTATAGAGATCAAAATAAACATTTTAAAAGTACATGAACCAAAATGAACAAAAAGAAAAAAAAAAAATACATGGACCAAACTAGTATTTAAAACTAAAATTTATTTTTTTAAAAAAAAACTTAACAATAAAATATTCAATCCAAGCAAAAACTATGTCTAATTATATTAGAAGAAAATAGTTCTACCAAAATTATGAGATCACATGTTAGCGTATAAGATATCAGTGGTAACTTGTGAGATTAATCTTTCTAGCCTAAAAAATGCTTATAGATACCATTAATTGTAAAAGAAATATAATTTGAATATATTCCACTTATTGATAAATAGGTTAAATTATATTTTTGTCCCTATAATTAGAGAAAATTAGAAGTTAGTCCTAAAGAAATATTTGAGGCACTGAGTTAATTATTATTATAGATTTATAGTTTTTGGACATTTGAGGTATGTACCATTTTAGTTTGTTTATAATAATTTATTTTTAGGTGCATATCATTTTAGTTGGGAAGAAAATAGTAAACACGATAACAAAAAAAGATTTTAAATAGTAATATTGTAGTTAATTATAGATTATAATAATTAGAAATACCAATTATATTATAATAACTTACTCTACCAACTTCAGGTTGATGACCCACCACTGCTAAGGTTCTAAAAGTTAGATTTTTGTCCTTGTAGTTTGATAAAACCTCATAAATAGTCCGTTGATTCGAATTTTATTAAATCGTAGGAAGAAAATTTTAATTATAAATCATAAAGATTAAATTCTATTTTTTTTTTCAAATCATAAGGATTAAATTTACAATTTAACTTCCATAATATAACATATCTATCCCACATATTTCTCTTTTAATGTCACTATTGATAAAGTTTCAAAAGGTAGAGATTTTAAAACTAGTTGCTAACATAAATGCCCATGGTCCACACCCTCATCACTACATTATTGAAATTTATAGTTAAGTCCTTGACTTCTTTCTCTTTGGCTTTTTTCTTCTATAAGAATAATTCTTTTTCCTTTTTGTTTTATCTATTTATAATATAAATTAAATCCAATAAATGAGTAGATAAAAAAAAAAATAATAATACTTTTTCCAATCTAAAATTTTACTTTTAGGAGGCAATGTCAAAATTGTAAAGTTGGATCAAATAATTGAATCCAAGAAATTTAGATTAGTTTATAAAAAACATCAATTGGACATTTCTTTTAATGAATTATTGAAATCAAATATATATTGGTCAACGGTGACTCCTGATATTTAAATGAAATTGATCAGATTTAGTGACCATATTTTATTCCTTTTGACTAGGTCCACTTCCACCATTGGCACAATTCTCAACTTTAAATAAATCACTTTTTGTTATTTTTGAAATTGAAATATATTTTTAATCACAAAAAATCATTTTAATTATATAAAAGTTGTATTTACTAACGTAAAATTAAATATTAAATTATTTTTTGAGATTAAATGTTGTTTTGAAGTAATTTTGAATATGACGAAAATAATTATTTTCTTTTTTAAAATCATATTTATATATTTCTTTTCCATTAAAAGTTCTATTTGTTTTTGTATTTTACATTACATATATATTTTTTTAAGTTAAATATCATTTTAGTCCCTATATTTTGAAGTTTGTTCAATTTCATTTTTTGTACTTTTAGTTTTCCAATTTTAGTTCATATACTTTCAATAAATCTTAAATTTAGTCTCTCAAAGTTATATATATATAATACTTTCATATGAGGAAATACAATATGTGAATATGTTTTTAAAAATTTATAGTAAACATGCTAATAGATAACAAAAAGTTTTCTTTTAAAAAAACGATGAAATTAGCAATGAGATTAAATCTAAGAGTTATTGAAGTACATGGACAAAAAATAGACAATTAAAAATATAGAGACTAAAATTGAACAAGCTTCAAAGTATATAGACCAAAATGATATTTTAACCTTCAAAATATCAGTTAAGTTCTTGGCAAAAAAAATGTTAAACAAGAAAACTTATTAGTTATGGCTTTGGTTGGTTGATAACATTTTCTTTTATTCTGTTGGATATTTTGTCTCTTACTTGATGACGGTACTCTTTCCTTATTGGTGACAAGTTTGTTGGGGGTGATATTTTCCTTGTTTGAGTTGTTGTTGGTGGTGGTTTTCGAGGATTGTATTTATTTGTGTATTCTCTGTGGTTTTAGGGTAAGTCGTATTCTTGTCTCTAGGGTCGATCGATTGTAAATTAGAGAATCTCGTGTATTTTGTGTGGCTACTTATTCAATTGACAATCATAAGTTGTGCGGTTCTTTTGAAGCTTGGTCTAACCAAGTAGATACTTTGTAGTGCTAGTTGAATGTTTTTTCAACTAACAAGTGAAAGTGAGGTGAAGTCATTGCTATGGCATCAAGTTTAGGGGGAGCAAGCTGACTCATCGAAAGCAGTATCAATGTTGGGGGGAACCTAACTTGCTTGTTAGTATTCAGTTATGAGTAGACTGATTTTATGTAATCTTAGTTGAAGTGTATGTTGTAAAAACTAAGCTACATTATAGTGAATCTCTTTTCACCTAGGAAGAAAGCCTCCTAGACGTACGTGTGATTACATGAACTGGTTAACAAGTCTCTATGTGCATCTTCTCTACTTATTTCTTTTGTCTATTGCCTTTACTTTTGCCAGTAGCATTTTTCCTAGCTTGTGGTGTTATTGTGATTCACCTAATTTTCAATTGGTATCAGAGGAGGTTGACTACTTGTTCAATGGGATCGATCAGGGAAGGTGGATGTACAACACGCCTACCAGTTCTTGATGTGACAAACTACTCCTATTGGAAGACCTAAATGATTGCCTTCCTTAAATCTATCGACAACAAGTCTTGGAAGGTGGAAGGTGGTTCTTAATGGTTGGTCACATCCAATAGTTACTGACAAAGATGGGGTTATTAGTCAAAAGCTGAAAATGATTGGTCTGAAAAGGAAGATCAAGCCTCTTTTGGAAACTCGCGAGCCGTAAATGCTATCTTCAATGGTGTCGATCAAAACATTTTTAGGTTAATCCATACATGTGTTACTGCTAAAGAAGCATGAGAGATATTGTTGTGGCCCATGAAAGAACATCAAAAGTAAAGATAACAAGGTTGTAGTTCTTGACAACCCAATTTGAATCTCTTAAAATGCGTGATGATGAGAGTGTTGTGGAATTTAATGTGCGTCTTCTCGATATTGGTAATGAATTTTTTTGCTCTTGGAGAAAAAATTTCAGAAGAGAAACTTGTTCGCAAAGTGATACGATCTTTACCTAAAATATTCAATATGAAGGTTACTGCTATAGAAGAAGAGCAAGATATTAGTACCATGAAAATTGATGAATTATTTGATTCTTTTTGAACATTTGAAATGACCTATGATGATAAAACGAAAAAAAGAGGTCAAAGGAATTGCTCTGCAATCTTCGATGAATGGCGATAACTCATCAAGTAAAGTTAAAGAGTCTGATGAGAATCCAACAGAACCTATATCTCTCTTGGCAAAACAATTTGACAATGCTTTCAAACAATGAGACAAACGCTCTACCTTTCGAGGCTCCTGTGTTCCCCACATGTCAAAGACATAAATAACAACAACAATAATAATATTTCAAGACAAGGAAATCAATTTGTCAAAAATACTTAAAGCAACAAAGGAGGCAGTGGTGGTCAAGGTACTCGCAAAAAGAACTTTAGGTGTCGTGAATGTGAGGGCTGAATGTCCTAACTTTCTTAGAAGGCAAAAAAAAAAAAGAAAAAAAGAAAAAAAGAAAAAAAAAAAGGATTTTCAACTACCTCTCAGATAAGGAAATAGACTCTAGCAGTGAGTCAAGCGATGAAGTGCGTGCTCTAATGGTAAGTCACTCCATTGTCTATCTTGAAGACTACAAGACATTCTGTCATGATGATTATACTTCAAAAACCCAGTCTGACAAAGCTGTGCTTCTTGTGACAAATTGTCTTATGAGGAAGTTTATCATATGTGGCTTAAAGACTCAAGAGCTTTAGTTGTTCAAAAGGAGAGAATCGAGAATCTAATTGAAGACAACTATCATCTGCTAAGCATCATAGCTGACCTAAAGAAAGAGTTACAAGTTATCAAGGCTAACCTTGAGACTATCATCGGGAAAGAAGGTCTTTGATAAACAAGGCATTGGATCCAACAAGTTTGGGACTTCTCCAAAGGAAAATCTTCTCTTTTTAAAAGATTCGTTCCTGCCAAAGATACTGTGATGTTTGCGTCATTGTTTAAAGCGAGTGAAGGAACATCAATCCCCCAGAACCAGTCTGTAAAAAGAAAGTGGATTTTGTCACCACTGTGGGAAGGAAGATTATATTCGACCTTAATGTTATCAATTAACAAGAAAAATGAGTGACATGCTATGGTGGAATTATCCCAAGTTCCCTATCCGAGGGAGATATGTTTTTCCCTACCTGAGGGAGATATGTTCAGAAATCCAAAATGGAGAGGAGGGTGAAAAAATATCATCCTAAAATTGATGTTAGTGAAGAAAATTTTCGGAAAAAATCCTTTGAACGGAAGCAAAGATCGTCCCAAATTTCATTTTTATTGAATATAAAGTTTTACAGTAGAAGAATAGTAAGATATGCATTTATTTAAAATTACAGCATGCTTTAAATAAACACATAGGGTTTCAGAAACCCTTACCTTTGAAGAACTCTTTCTTCAAGAAATCTCTCATACAAACCACGAACGGAACTCCTTCCACATGGATCCCCTTCTTCAAGAACAGACACCACCACTTGAGAACCCTCTGTATTCTCTTGGGATTAAAGGATTCAAGCAAGAGTTGTGGGCTTTGCTTCAATCATTGGAAGAGGGAAGGAAATGGAGATGAGGAGGGGGATGAAAAGAACTTTTCTTCTTTGTGAGTTTTCCTTAGAGAGAACACACTTCTTCTCTTCAGGGTGGATTGAGAAAGAAGATCATCTTTTTCAACCAACTTGAATTCCACGTAATATTATTCAGAGAATAAAGGGAGGGAGTTATAACTCCTTTCCTTTTTATTAATTTCAATAAAATTAATAAAATAATATGATATATAATTATAGTTATATTAGTAATATATTATATGAACCTACTTTATTATACATATACACTATATGTTATATCAAATATAACATATACCCTATAGTTTTATATTGTATCAAATACAACATAAACTATAGATTTTATTCTCTCTCAACTATACATGGCATTTAATATAAATCACATTTATATTAAATCCACTTATATGAATCTCATTCATATAATTGGTATTTGAATCATATTCAAATTCCTCTCATATTACCTTAAATTATAATGTATCAAATACATTATATCAATATATCGTATATAATTAATTCCCTCAATTAATTTGAACACTTCAAATTAATCCTCGATTAAATCCCTGTTGAGCTACAAAGGGAACCTTATGGACCTGTAGATTAAAACTCGACGACACTCGGATAATTAATTAAACTATCCAACATCCGTTAACTGCCGGCCACTTCATTAAAGACCGGCAGCTGCACTCTTCACACTACAGATAAATTTTTATGTCCATTGGATATAACCAATCAATAATGCGATCACCGTTCACAAATTGCTCGTAAGTACAGCTGGGCCAAAATACTGTTTTTCCCATGTAGTTACATCTAACTCCTTAAGTACCATTGATTCCTCTAATGAATAATAAGTCATAGTCCCACTATGACTAAGCCCCTCTCGGGCCAGGAGAGGGTGTGGCGTCATAAGACTCGGAATCAGCCTTTAAGGAAATAATTTATCTACTTGCCCTATATTGGGAAGGAGTGAATTTCGTCTTGTGTAGCTGTGTTCCCAGCTCCCTAGTCAAACGAATCCCCAAAATGGTAGACTTGTTGAGTTGGCAATCTGGCCACTCTCACCCATACAAATTAAAGGACCGCCTTCATGAGCAGGAGTTCACAACTCACTCAGGATTCAGGTCATGTCACCTATGGTCATCTTAGTGAAATGTAAGTCTCTATTATTAACAGCGTTATATAAAGAGACTAATCATTTGGTGGTCTGGTCTTATACAAACTCTTTGTATAGGATACCCCGCTCACATGTCTTCACATGAATTATCAGGATCAGATCATTTGCAGCACTTTATAATACTTGTAACATCTACAAAGTGGGCCGTATCTGTAGTGTCACTAGGATAAGGTACCCAGTCTTATCCATCTACTACAGACCGGTTTAGGTTATTATTTAAACAAGATCCACTTGTATGTCTCTACATACTTGTTTAAATTACATGAAATAACCTCGGATCTTAGTTTATTGGATTGAGTATATGCTTATAAAATAACACTTATTTTATTGACAACAATATGTTTATACAATGTTTACAAACTACAAAATTACAAGGAAATTTAGGACACTATTCCCAACAATTAGATGTCATGTTGCTTTCACCTCTCTTCGTGCCTCATCAAAAGAGGACTGGTACTTCGACAATGGGTACTCAAGACACATGACATGTGTGAAATATTTTATTAAAAATATTCAACCATGTGGTCCTGGTCATGTTACATTTGAAGACGGAGTAATAAGAAAGGTTCTCGGTAAAGGACAACTGTCATATCCTAGGTTTTCCTCTCGAGAAAATGTTATTCTTGTTGAAGGATTGACTACAAATTTAATCAACTTAAGACAACCATGTGATTAGGGTCATTCTGTAAATTTCTCAAAAGATAAATACCTTGTCATCAATGCAAACAACGTGACTATCATGACAAGTATGCGCTCATCTAATGGTTATTATCTCTGGACTCATAATGTTTGTTCTGACATTTGTCACACAACTCAAAATAATGATGTTACTATTTGGCATAGACGGTTAGGACATATTAGTCTTTGTCTTACCAAAAGGGTTGTATCTGAAAAAGCCATTCTTGGGATGCCCTCCTTATCTGGAGACGGAGATGCAATGTGTGGTAACTATCAAGCCGAAAGACAAGTCAGAGATGCTCATAAAAAAGTACTCGCTTATATTACCAATTGAGTGTTGGAATTACTTCATATGGATTTGATGGGGCCTATGCAGGTGGAAAGCTTAAGGGGTAAACAATATGCCTTTGTTTGTGTTGATGACTTCTCCCGGTGCACGTGGGTGCACTTTATAAGAGAAAATTCAGACACTTTTCGAGTTTGTTAGAATTTTTGTCTCCGAATTTAGAGAGAACAAGAGGTGCAAATTTTGAGGATCGGGACTGGTCATGGTAAAGAGCTAAAAAAACTCTCAATATGAAATCTTTTGTAATTTAGAGGGTATTCAACATGAGTTTTCTTCTCCTATAACCCTCAGCAGAATGGTGTAGTTGAAAGGAAGAATCACACTCTTCAGGAAATGTCAAGGACTATGTGTTGGGTTTTATGCCCTAAAACACGTAGATAGTAAATGTTATTAATTGACCGTCATCAATAAATAATTATGGATGTTAGTTCAATAAATGTTATTGCTTGTATTGTAGTCTATTTTGTCCTAATAACCCCAAATCCAATGAACTAATATCCAACGTTGTCTTATGAGTCTTGAACTGTATGTGGAGACTTACAGGGATCAATGTTCAAGATACGACTTAAAGGGTCTATAGTATAGGGATAAGATCGGGTACCTTATCTTGGTAACACTATGGATACGACCAATTTTGTATTTGATACAAATGTACTAATCAAATGCATTCATGTAGGTGACATGCAAGTGGGGTATCATATGCAATGAGTTTGCATAAGACTGGACCGCGAAATAGTAACCTCTAGTTATAACACCGTTGACTAGTTAGGTTCCTATTTCAATAGGATGACCAAGACGATTTAGTCTTAGTCTTGAGTATATTATGAACTCCTGTTCACAAGGGATTGTCCCTTTATTTGCATGGGTGATGGTGGCCACTTCGCCGACCTAATATGCCTACCATTTTAGGGACAAGACTGAATGAGGATCTAGGAATATAATAATAGAAGATGGAACTCACTCCTTCCCACCTTAAGGTTAAGTAGATGAGTGTTCCTTTAAGTGGTGTCTCTGAGACTTGAACAAACGACCCTACCTTTTCGTTGGCCTGAGAAGGGTCTTTATTTAATGGTTGGACCATAAACAAATTGTTCATTAGAGGAGTACTGGTACTTAAGGAGTCAGAGGTAACCCAAGGGTAAAACGATAATTTGACCTAGCTGGAGTTACGAACGCTCGTGAAGGACTAACTTGCTAGTATTGATCTATATCCGTGGACATAGAAATATATCTATGAGAAGAGTGCAGCTGTAGGTCTTTAGTAGAGTGTACCCACAGTTAACGAATATTGATTAGTTTGGTTAATGAATTTATCCAATTAATCTCATATCATTAGAGCTTCTGATTTACAGGTCCACTAGGTCCCATCGTTAGCTCACTAGAGGATACTTAAGAGGGATAATTTGAATTGTTCAAATTAATTTTAGGAAACTATATATTAATGTGGTTAATATATAATTAATTATAGATCTGATCTATAATTAAATTGGAAAGTAATATTTGAATAAGATTCAACCTAATTAATTCAAGTAAATTTGATTCACAAAGAATTAATCAAGAGAGAGGTTTTGTACATATACATAGGATGTATATGATAACTAAATATATACATTAAATTGGGTTTAATGTATAAAAAGTTTAGTTATTGTGCAAATTAAAATTAAATAAGTGTTATTTAATTAGACTAATTAATTAAATAAGTATTATTTAATTAAATAGGCTAATTAATTAAATAAGTGTTATTTAATTAATTATAGAAAAGGAAGATATTAGGAAAAAGGTTTGGCCTTTCTCTCTATAAATACCTCCTTATGGCCCTTTGGAAATACAAAAAAAAAAAAAAAAAAAAAAAAAAAAACACAATACACAACACCATAGTGTTATTGTGCATAATTTTCTCTGAGCCATAAAGATCCTCTCTACTCTCCAAAACCTCTTTTCTCCTCTCACTCTCCCAATAGTTGGATATCACTTATCCCTCTATTGGAATCCCAAAGAATAATGAGGTTACTCTCTGGTAGTGTTCGAGATTGTTCAAGAAATTGTTCGTGATCAAGATCGTTGGAGATCCATTCATTGGAACTAGGAGAGAATTGTTCATGGCATTTAGGAATCTACAAAGGTAAGAATTGTTCTAATCTTTTCTCTAATGCGTGCCAATTTACATGTTTATATATTCTGTTTAGTATAATGATTTTCTTTAATGTAAAATCAAATTGCGGGATTCAAAGTGTTCTAACAAAACACTTTCGTTGTGGGATTCAATCCATTCAATTGGTATCAGAGCCAAGTTCCTTGCATCTTCGTTCTTTGTATTTCTCAAAACAAAATAGTTTCAAGGTGGGTTTTCATATTTTGCATGATGAATGTTTGAATGTTGATTTGCAAAATTAGATGTTTTCGATTTTGACGCTAGATTACCTTTTAATTTAATTAAATTGTAAAGGCCCGTTGTATTTTTTTGGCAATTTAATTCTTGCTTCGAGTCTGTAAGTCCGTGTCGATCAATAGAGCAACGGTTACACTGAGAAGATTGGAAAGAAACAAAAGTGTTCGGGTGAGTTTAGAGTAGAAAGTGTGCATAACGGGATTGTTCTGCTGATTACCGTCACAACGCTACTATCGTAGTGTTGCAACGCTGAAAGGCAGAAGCGTTGAGTTACGGTCGCAACGTTGCAATGCTCTGAGTTTGGACAGAGCGACGCTATGCACGCGAGACGTCTAAAATGGTTGTTTTAACCTAATTTCCTTTGTAATTATTTATTATTTATCAATTAATTAAATTAATATAATAGTTATATAATTTAATTTTATATTAGGGTGCCAAAATTGGTCCAATTTTTGTTGTTTAGTATAGTTATGCATCGGTTGTATGTTTTAAATTATTTTTTGAATTCATTTTACATATAATATGTCATATCGATTCAAAAATACCCACCTCAGTATAAACATGTACATGCATCATAATTAAATATAAAGGGTTATATTTCATAGATGCATGATTGAATTAGCATGCTCGTGCATCATATTAAAAGTGTTATATTAGTGATATATGGTTAACCTAAGCATGTCCATGCATCATACTATATATTAAAATTATTATAATAAATAGTGGAATGATGTATGTGAATGTTTGATGTTTTATAGTTTTTAATAATTCATTAATTTATAAAGATTATAGTATTAATGAAATAGATTAAAATCTATAATCTAGATTACCTGCAAACATGTTGGGTTTTATGTCCTAAAATTCATGGTTTGTAAACATTTAAAACTTATTCCGAAAATTCAATAAGTTGTTATTGAATATATGAATTGCTCATTTTAGAAATAAATCTAATAAACCAAAAAAAATCCATGACTATTACATGAGTACTTGAACTTTGTGTGGAGACATAAAAGTGAATCAGGTTCGAGTAAATAGTCAAAATGATCTATAGTATATGAATAAGATTGGGTGCCCTATTTTGGTAACACTATCGGATACGGCCTACTCTGTAGTTCTTACAAGGAGTTGTAAAGTGCTACAGACGATGTGATCCTAATTCGTACATATTATGACATGAGGAGTAGGGGCGTCCTGTGCAATGGGTTTGTACAAGATCGAACTACGAAATTAGTCACTCTTACTTTATAACGCTATTTACTGTTTAAGACTGACTATTTCAAAGCGATGCCTTATATAACTTGACCTTAATCCTGAGCTAACTATGAACTCCTATTTATTCGGGATTATCCTTAGATTTACATAGCTGAGAGTTGGCTCAATAGCGCCGGCTCAATAAACCTCCATTTTAGGGGTAACAACGGGTAGATAGTTAGGGACATAGAGTGCAAGATGGAATTCCTTCCTAGTCGCTTTTAGAGATAGTAGAGAGGTTGTTCCCTTAAATGCTGACTCTGGGTCTTGAACAAGAGGCCACACCCTCTCATTGGCTCGAGAGAGATTCAGTTTGTTGATTGGATCACAAACCAATTGTTCAGATGATCAGTGGGACTTAAGGATCAAAAGATAATCTCGGGGATAAAACTAACATTTAACCCAGTCGTTATTATGAACAACATGTGAAGGGATAACTTACTAATCATGGTTATATCGAGTGGACATAATACATTTACGATGAGGGAAGTGCAACTATGGGCTTTAGTGGAGTGACTCATTAGTTAACGAATGTGGGTTAATTCGGTGTAAAGAGTTTAGCTAATTAATCTCAGATCATTGGAGCCCACGATCTGTAGGTCCACGAGGTCCCCATACTAGCTCGTAAATAGATTAGCCTTAAAGTAGTGCGATAAGTTAATTTGAAACGTTTAAATTAGAATTAAGGGAATTAATAATTATATGTAATATAATTACGCATTTAATTTTGGAATTAAACGGAATTGGAGAATCAGTTAATATTTAAATATGCTTTGAAATATTAAATTCATGAATATAGATTCATGTTGGTGGATTTGTGTTAAAAGTAATTTAATATTTGATATTAAATTAATTAGAATTAATTAAATTATTTAATTATTTAATTATTATTAATTTTATTAGAAAAATTAATTTATGAAATTAATTTTGTAAAATTAATAAAGTTTTTTCAATTTTGAAACCAAAATTGATTTTGGCAATCAATTTGAAAATTGAAAAAGTTGAAAATGGAAAAAGTGGGAGAACTCCACTTTCTTATTCAAGTAGCTCATTCAATTCCCACCAAATTCTTGATTCAATCTTCCAAGCATGAGGTACTCTTCATGCAACTATCTTCTTTGCATGATGGTCTTGCAATAAATAGGAAAGATTGAACTGAGAATTAGGCGTGCAAAATCTGATATACTTGTTGGCTGAAAACTTGAGAGGTTGAAGAAGGTGTTCTTCAAGTTGCATCAGTGAGCTTCTTCTCCAAATTTCGTTAATTCAAACTTATTTTAAATCCCACAACTCAATCCAAGGCTCCAAAAGAATAGTAGGGAAGGCCTTGAGGTGGTTCACAAGAAAATTTGGAGAAGATTTGCAGCTGAATTCGAGTTTCAAGAGGTTCTACAAAGGTATGTCTTGAAACTCTCTTATTATTGTATGAGTATGCTTTATTTATAGGCAAAATTTATGAATTAGAATGCTTATTGATCTTTGTTGCTTCCGTTGCATGCTGATATACAGGTTACAACTGAAGTTTTAGTCCAAATGGGAGTTTGTTGGGTTTTATGTCCTAAAACTCGTGGTTTGTAAATATTTAAAACATATTCTGAAATTCAATAAGTTGGTCCAAAATCTTCCAAAATTGACTTATCTTATTTCTAGGGAAATTATTTCAAATAGTAAAACCATTGAAAATATTTATAAGATATAGTAAAATTTTAGAACCATTAATAATAGACGCTAATAGACACTGATAGACTTTTATCAGTATCTATTAATATCACTGATAGATATTGATATAAGTCTATCAATGTCTATCAGCGTCTATCGTTGATAGTTCTAAAATTTATTTTTTTAAAAAATATATATTTTTTGGTTTATTTTCCATATTTAAAAACAACCATTATTTCTAATGGGATTAGGAATAGGTTAATCTTTTTAATTTTCTTTAATAGGATTAAAATGAATTTCAATGAAAGATTAAATTTATAAAATAATTGTCCATAAGAGACCTTTGTCTAAGGAAGGTTACGTCTAGGAGGGAGTATTTAAGTTGACAAAAACGAAACATCTCCACCTGGGAGCCGACCTGGAAGGTGAATTGGGCAAATATTTTATAAGCATGCAATAAATGATTGATTTTATTAAAAGAGTTTAATAAATAAAATCAAGTATTGTTAAATTATTCAAGATAAATGTTATATTGAGCAAATTTAAATAACTTAGATAAATTCGTTAGCCGGGCTTTAACTAAGTATAATAAAATTTTAATAAAATATTAAAATACTTTAGTGGGAGGAAGTGGTATATATAATATATCAAATTTCAGCTCCCACGTCCCCAAGAGTTCACAACATGAGATCCATGCTTGGTTTCGTGTCACCCTAGACTCGACCTCATTTTGGAAAATGTTTGCATGTGCACACCCTGCCCCAGACCACCTTCTTAGCCTAGAGAAAGGCATGACTACAGCAGTTACTAACCATTGGGCTGACACTTACTGCCTAATAACTCTTGCGAAATAACTCTGATACCAATTATAATTCATATGCAACGAGATGTTTTTAGGCCCATAATTTATTAACTTAGAAACATAATATGTTTGGAGTCATTACAACACTAGATTTACAAGTCCCAAAATCCACAAACCCTAGTCCCTATATGAACAGTAGTAACATGTGTACAATATTAACAGTAATCACCTAGCAAACGGTTACAAGTCTTTTGGTCCTTTAGTGGCAGAGGATTTGACCGCTACCTATTGNGACAAAACATTTAAAAATGGGGTGAGCTTACGCCTAGTGAGTGACTAAGAAAACATAGTAAATTCTCATGCATGATTTCAGTAATGAGTTTTTATCTGAAACATAAACTTTTACAATACTTGTACTGCAGCATAAACATTTTCCAAGCGTAAAACATATAAAGTTGTTTTAATCATAAAACAGTAAAATCATTTCTCAATCCAACGTGCTCTACTGTGGGTAAAACAATTCCAACATCAACTACTAGTCCATAGAGAACCCTTTTGCTCAATCTCTGACTCATTCACCTGTGGCCACACTAAGTACCCTCACACATTAGGTACTTCTGCTCAGATACCTTTTTAATGTCCTTCAGTATCGAGCTACTAGGATACCTTCTCAAACGTCCTTCAGTACCAATAGATACCTTCTCAAATGTCCTTTAGTGTCTAGTTGGGTGGATACCTTCTCAAATGTCCTTCGGTATCGCATTTTAGTAAAACTAGTCATAAACTACTTTTCTCTTTAAAGCATGTAAAGTATAACACATATAAAACATGGCTTTAAAAATGGTAACGCATGCTGGATAAAATCAACACATATAAATAGTTTTTCAACAATTTTTCACACATGCATGCGTTCAAAACATAATTCAAAACTTGCTTGGAAATCACTTCATAAAACTAGTAGTCATGAGAATATTCTTGAATACATGCTCTCTATAACACGTTGTAATCAAACAGTTTAAGCAAAATGTGTTAGTCAAAACATTTTAGCCACTCACTTTGATCTCTTAGGAGCTTTTCACTCTAATGGCTCCTCAGGCTCCTTTTCACTCCTATAATCTAGATTCAACTTACAGCTTAGATTACTCATAATTCTGAACCTTATTTTGAAATACTTCCTTCTACAAACTTATTCTAAAAGGTCTAAAAAAACTTACCCTAATATTTCAGCTCAGAACTCCTCGTGGTTTGGCCGAAATCAAAGAATCTTCAAGACTGGCCCAGACTGATTTGACAGTCTGACCCTTTTGCCTTCTTTTCAATCTCCAGCCCGGTTCCTTTGAGTTTTTTCCTCCGACAGACCTATTCTGAAAACTTTCCTTGGTGTTGACACCACCTACTTGGCTGCATGGCCAAGTGTTTACCTCCCCCCTTATCAACGCAAGCTTGCATCACTCCTGTGTCTCAACAGATCGTTTCTGTTCACATCATTGCTCCGCAGCCCCAATTCCTTAGCCTTAAGAATTTCCCCAAGGTGACACATGGTTGGCTAAGTTTGCCTTGTGACCTCACCCTCCGTATGTGTTCAACTTAGGGTTTTAACACATAATCCCACAATAACGTAGCCAATTCAACGCATGGATGCTTGCCCGGCCGTTCGATGCATAGGCGAGGCCCTTCAATCGCGTGGGCGAGGCATTCGTGTGTATCCGGACGAGGCGTTGCTACACGCACAGGCTGCTCGCTCTCTCCACTCTCGCTGGTGTCGCTCTCTCCAATTTCGCTGGTGTCGCTCTTTCCCACTTTCTCGCTCATGATCTCGCTCTCTTCAATCTCACTGGTGTCGCTCTCTCCCACTTTCTCGCTGGTCTTGCTCTCTCCAATCTCGCTAATCTTGTTGTTAGCTACTGTGAACATTGTTTGTCTCCGTGCAACTTCTACACATTTTTTTTCAGATTTTTCCCAAAATAATTTCCCATATTTTTCTCAGTTCTTCAATCCTTTCTTCAACCATAACGCATTTCACATAACTTCTCTATACTTAGCCGAATTTTTCCAAAATTTTCCAAACTCAATTTCCATATTTTCTCTTTTCAAATCCCTATGTCTTCTTCACCATTCCACACTAACTTCCTCGTCAACCAATTTATTATACAAATTTCATTTACAATTTTACCAATTAAAGCTCAACTTAAATTATTCAAGGAAAATCTACTTAACACTTAGAAATTTCCTTCCCTTTAACATAGGATTTAACTTTCACTTAGTTAATTCCTTTTATTACTTGCTTAAGTAAGGAAAATAGAAATCTGGGTTTCACATTTACTTCCCCCTTAAGAAAATTTTGTCCTCGAAATGTACTCGAACTAACTCTGGTTTAAGGTTTCACAACAACCACTGTTGTAACCTTTCATAGTCTTGTCTATTACCACGCTTATACTGTGTTACTCTGATATCAGTTCCTTAGTTTGTCCACAATACTTCATCTAGCCATCTCTAAGCTAGATGTTGACCCAACTATCTACAACATAACAATTCTATCTCAAACTTTAAATGAGAATAACTCAAATTCATACTTACCTCCCTCGGTAGATCTTTAGGTACGCATATTCTACCTTCTTTTAATAGCACTTTATCAGCTCTTAATTGGTAATCCGTCCTCAATCCTTTATCCATTTCTTCAACTAACTTTTGAAGATCAGAATCCTTTAACTGTTCACGTAGAATATCTTCTATGAGCGTAGGACGTACTTGAAATGAAGCTAATAACCCTCCTTTTTGGCCAACTGATAATGCTGCTTTAGCATTAAACAACTCATGAATCAATATACCCTTCACTAAATTGATACTAGCTCTAGCTCATCCGGTTTTTCAACTTAAAGCATCAACTACGACATTTGCTTTACCTGGGTGATAGTCAATTGTACAGTCATAATATTTGATCAACTCGAGCCATCTTCTTTATCTCAAGTTCAGTTCCTTCTAATCAAAGATATACTGCAGACTCTTATGATCCGGGAATATATGACAACGCTCACTAAACAGGTAATATCTCCACAACTTTAGAGCTAACACAATTGCTGCTAACTTTAAATCGTGTGTAGGGTAGTTACATTCATGCTTCTTTAACTGTCGCGAAGCATAGGCTACTACTTTTCCTTCTTGCATCAGCACATATCCTAACCCTTGTCGGGATGCATCACAATAAACTTCAAACTTCTTACCTGGTGTAGATAGAATTAATACTGGTGTTGACACTAACCTCTGTTTCAATACCTGAAAACTATGCTCGCATTCTGGCGATCACTCAAACTTCGCATCTTTTCTTGTCAAGTTTGTCAATGGAAGAGCTATCTTAGAAAAGCCCTCCACGAATCTCCTATAATAACCTGCTAAACCCAGAAAACTGCGTACTTCGGTTACATTCAGAGGTCATTCCCAATTAAATATTGCTTCTATCTTTTGGGAATCAACGCTAACCCCATCAGCTGAAACTATATGCCCAAGGAATATGACCTGATTTAACCAAAAATCGCATTTACTAAATTTGGCATATAACTCTTTTTCCCTTAGAATTTGTAACACCATCCTCAGATGTTTTTGTGTTTCTCCACACTATTAGAATATACTAGTATGTCGTCTATGAATACTATCACAAATTGATCCAAATAAGAATGAAATATCCTATTCATCAAGTCCATAAATACCGCAGGAGCATTTGTCAATAAGCGGCATTACTAGGAACTCAAAATGTCCATATCTAGTCCTGAATGCAGTCTTTAGAACATCTGTGCCTTTCACCTTCAACTGGTGATAGCCTGATCTCAAATCTATCTTAGAGAACACCGTTGCTCCCTTTAACTGATCGAAGAGATCATCTATATGAAGGAATGGGTACTTATTCTTAATGGTCACCTTATTCAACTGTCTATAGTTTATGCATAATCTAAGAGTACCGTCTTTCTTCTTAACAAACAAGACTGGCGCTCCCCAATGTGATACACTAAGTCTAATGTACCCCTTATCTACAAGTTCCTATAATTGAACTTTTAACTCTTTCAATTCCGTTGGTGCCATCCTATATGGTGCTTGGGATATAGGTGTTGTGCTCGGAACTAATTCAATAGTGAACTCTATTTCCCTATCAGGTGGTAAGCCTGGTAACTCTTCAGGGAACACATCTAAAAATTCTTGTACCACAGGTATATCCTCAGGTTTCAGTTTCTTATCATGTGAAACTGCTACATAGGCTAAGTAGGCTTTATATCCCTTACTCAATAGTTTCTTAGCCTTTACTGCTGATACTAAGCTTCCTGGAAGTATTCTTTTACTTCCTACTAGGGTTATCTCTTTTCCACCTGGTTTTCTAAACACTATTTCTCTTTTAAAACAATCCATAGTGGTATAGTGTTTACTTAGGAATTCCATACCTAGGATAACATCAAACTCTAGTAATTCTAATGGAATCAAGTCAACCCAAAAACTCTGATTTCCAAGAGTTACTTTACAATTTCTGTAATACTCATGTACAATTAGAGTATCTTCTACAGGCGTAGAGATAAAAAAATCCTCATTCATACGCTCAGGCACTCTATCTATATGTAATGCACACATGCTAGATATGAATGAGTGCGTAGCACCAAGATCAAATAGTACAGAAGCGGATTAATTACATAAAGTTATCGTACCAGTTACGACATCTAGAACCTCTTCTGCTTCCTAGTGTGTCATAGCGTATACTTTACCCTGCTGCTGTTGCGGTTGCTGTTAGGGTTGTCCAGCTACCCCTTTCTGCTTAGCTACACCAGATCCCTCACCTCTAGTCCCGGTCGTTCTAGGTTGGTTTACAGTCTGGGTAATTCCTCTTTGCTCATTCTGTGCTCCATGACCTAGCTGAGGACAATCTCTCCTGAAATGCCCAGCTTGTCTGCACTGGAAACACACATTTCTCATTACCATAACATACTTATGTATGAAGCCTACCACAGTTTACACAAAGTGGTTTCCTCCCCGTACTAGCTACTGACTCGCTAGCACGACCTGATATTGATCTACCACTCGGTCCAGCTGCAGGTCTTGACCTTTTACGACTTGAACTTTGTTGGCTCATGCCTCCAAAGCTCCTTATACCCGACTGTCCAGAGAACGGGGGTCTAAATCTCTTACTTTTCGTTTCTCCAGGCATTCTAAACTGTCTTTCACCTAACTGGAGTGCATCTTCCCTCGCTACACTCTACTCTACTCAGATAGCGGTCTCAACTAACTGAGTGAAATTCACCCAATTGGATGTAGAGGTAACGGGTGTACGTATTTTTCTTCTTAGGCCATTCTCAAATCTTCCACACCTCTCCTTTTCTTCCACGATGATCGGAAGGGCATACTGAGATAACTCAGTAAATCTTTGTTCATACTTAGCAACCATCATTACTCCCTGAGTTAGCCTAAGAATTCCTCCCTCTTTGCTTCTTTAAATGAACTAGGGTAGTATTTATCTTCGAATACTTGTCTGAACTCAGACAAAGTCATAGTTTCTGAACTACCCTTTCTAGCCTCTATCACTTTCCACCATTTCTCATCCCCTTTTTGCAGCAAGAATGCCGCTAACTCGACCTTACGGTCCTCAGGGCACCTCATAACCTTAAAAAACTTCTTGATCAAATCCAACCATATCTCAACATCTACTGGATCTGTGGCTTCATTGAACATCGTGGCTTCTAAACCTTTCAGCCTCTCGACGCCGAATTTCTTTTCTGGATCGTTTGGAATCGATCCTACACTCGCCGCCAATCTTTGAGTAATTCTATCAAATACTCGATCCTCCATCTGGGGTTCTACACCTACCCTTGATGTACTCAACTCGTTTGCAGAAGTTGCTTCCTGCTCTACTGAGTCTCTAACTCTTTTCCCCTTCGGATCTGAACCCCGTCTAACTTCAGGACCTCCGCTGGTAGGGTCAACATTCCTCTCCTCAGTCTGCTTACTCCGCTTGCCATTTCTCCTCAGCATCTTTGCCTAATTATTAGGTACACATATTAGGGACTTATCTATGGGACTTAATCTAATGCATGAACTCTCTCTTTCACCCAAAACCTTATGCTTTAATACTAAGCTAGTTCAAACCTTTTTCAAGTTTACGTATACCTTTGCTCTGATACCAAGCTGGTATCAGCTGACTCTTTAACCTTCCCATAAACTTATACTGGATACCAAGCTGGTATAAACTAATTCCTCAATTGTCCCAAAAACTTATGCTATGATATCAAGGTGTCACACCTCGCCCTAGACCACCTTCTTAGTCTAGAGAAAGACGTGACTGCAGCAGTTACCAACCCTTGGGCTGACACTTACTGCCTAATAACTCTTGCGGAATAACTCTGATACTAATTATAATTCATATGAAACGGGACGTCTTTAGGCCCATAATTTATTAACTTAGAAACATAATATGTTTGGAGTCATTACAATACTAGATTTACAAGTCCCAAAACCCACAAACCCTGGTCCCTATATGAACAATAGTAACATGTGTACAATATTAACAGTAACCACCTAGCAAATGGTTACAAGTCTTTTGGTCCTTTAGTGGCAAAACAGACATAGTGCTATCATCAAAGGATTGACCGCTACCTGTGGGGGAGAAAAACAAAACATTTGAAAACGGGGTGAGCTTACGCTAGTGAGTGACCAAGAAAACATAGTAAATTCTCATGCATGATTTTAGTAATGAGTTTTTAACTGAAACATAAACTTTTACAGTACTTGTACTGCAGCATAAACATTTTCCAAGCATAAAACATATAAAGCTCTTTTAATCATAAAACAGTAAAATAATTTCTCAATCCAACGTACCCTACTGTGGGTAAAACAATCCTAACACCAACTATTAGTCCAGAGAGAACCCTTTTGCTCAATCTCTGACTCATTCACCTGTGGCCACACTAAGTACCCTCACACATTAGGTACTTCTGCTCAGATACCTTCTCAATGTCCTTCAATATCGAGCTACTAGGATACCTTCTCAAACGTCCTTCAGTATCCCATTGGCTTGATACCTTCTCAAACGTCCTTCAGTACCAATAGATACCTTCTCAAATGTCCTTTAGTGTCTAGTTGGGTGGATACCTTCTAAAATGTCCTTCAGTATCGCATTTTAGTAAAACTAGTCATAAACGACTTTTCTCTTTAAAGCATGTAAAGTATAACACATATAAAATATGGCTTTAAAGATGGTAACACATGCTGGATAAAATCAACACATATAAATAGTTTTTCAACAATTTCTCACACATGCCTGCGTTGAAAACATAATTCAAAACTTGCTTGGAAATCACTTCATAAAATTAGTAGGCATGAGAATATTCTTGAAAACATGCTTTCTATAACACGTTGTAATCAAACAGTTTAAGCAAAATGTTTTAATCAAAACATTTTAGCCACTCACCTTGATTTCTTAGGAGCTTTTCAGTCTAGTGGCTCCTTTACTCCCCTAGAATCCAGATTCAATTTACAGCTCCGATTACTCATAGTTCTGAATCTTATTTTGAAATACTTCATTTTACAAACTTATTTTAAAATGTCTCAGTAAACGTACCCTAAATTTCAGCTCAGAACTCCTCGTGGTTTGGCCAGAATCACAGAATCTTCAAGATTGGCCCAGACTGATCTGACAGTCTGACCCTTTTGCCTTCTTTTCAATCTCCATCCCGGTTCCTTTGAGTTTTTTCCTCCAGCAACCCCACTCTAAAAACTAGACTTCCAAAGCTTTCAGATGGCTTTGAAATCACTCCAAATGCACAAGTAGATTGGGAGATCTCCTCGTCTTAAGTTGATGCGTTCTCCTCAACCCTCACTGTCCAATGTGCTCTACTCTCTCTCTCTTTTTACGTAATTTCTGATTTTTTTATTTGAGAACGAAGTCCCAAAGGGTCTATTTATAGGCGTCCAAACTTTCCCTAGTGTTGACACCACCTACTTGGCTGCATGGTCAAGTGTTTACCTCTCTCCTTATCAATGCAAGCTTGCATCATCTTGGCCCAAAGTGTTTTCTCCATATGCGTCCACCCCAATTCCTTAGCCCTTAAGAATTTCTCCCAAGATGACACATGGTTTGGCTGACGTTTGCCCTTGTGACCTCACCCTTCGTATGTGTTCAACTTAGGGTTTTCAACGCATAATCCACAATAATGCAGCCAAATTCAACGCATAGATGCTTGCCCGACCGTTTGATGCATAGGCGAGGCCCTTCAACCGCGTGGGCAAGGCGTTCAAATGTAGCACCGGACAAGGCGTTGCTGCACGCACAGGCTGCTCTCGCTCTGTCCACTCTCGCTGGTGTCGCTTTCTCCAATCTCGCTAGTGTCGCTCTATCCCACTTTCTCGCTCATAATCTCGCTCTCTCCAATCTCGCTGGTGTTGCTCTCTCCTACTTTCTTACTCATAATCTCGCTCTCTCCCACTTTCTCACTGGCCTTGCTCTCTCCAATCTTGCTCTCTCCCATTTTCTCTCTAATCTCGCTAATCTTGTTGTTAGCTACTGTGAACATTATTTGTCTCCGTGCAACTTCTACACGTTTTTTCCAGATTTTCCCCAAAATAATTTCCCATATTTTTCTCAGTTCTTCAATCCTTTCTTCAGCTATAACGCATTTCATATAACTTCTCTATACTTAGCCGAATTTTTCCGAAATTTCCCAAACTCAATTTCCATATTTTTTTTCTTTTCAAATCCCTATTCCTTTTTCACCATTCCACACTAACTTCCTCGTCAACCTATTTATTATACAAATTTCATTTACAATTTTACCAATTAAAGCTCAACTTAAATTATTCAAGGAAAATCTACTTAACACTTAGAAATTTCCTTCCCTTTAACATAAGATTTAACTTTCACTTAGTTAATTCATTTTATCACTTGCTTAAGTAAGGAAAATAGAAATCCGGGTTTCACAGCATGTGTCAATAACAAGGTGAATAGGGAAAATGTTCATAGTAATTGCGAGAAGGACGCATGTCAACGTATCTTATAGTCTCCTCCATTAGGTTGCACCGTGAGATTCCTATGGTCCGTCTACGTGTCGTTCTAGAGTGACCATCCTCTCGGAGGGCCTCATCATAGGGGTCGAGACAACACAAACTCCAGCAATGGATAGATTTTCTTAGGTCAATTTTCAACAGATGTCTTTCCCTTCGGTAGTCTGTTGAAGCGTACCTCTAGGATTCGAAAATTGGAGGGTCACACTTACAAGATGAATTAAGTTAGTTAATAAATACTTGACTGAAACAACCATAGCTAAGAATTATAGGAATAAGAGTTATTCTGGTATTAATGATTGACTGAGTTTGTCTCAATTCAGAGGAGAAGTAGTTGAGCACCCTTTGGTAGCCGTTGATCTAAACCTTTGAAGTATCGTTGCAAAAACAAAAATCAATAGTTTAATTAGGGTTCAATGGTTACATGTGTTTTTGCTAAATATATTGGATAATTAAGTAATGGGTTATGACAAAGATAACTAATAAGGTCAATTGATTGTTATATGTTTCAGTATGCCTTTCGTAATTATATCTTTGCTTAAAAATAAGAAATTTGAAGGAACGATGAAGTTCCATTGCGAAAGCAGGGATCGTCCCAATTTTCAATTTTTCACAGAATCAAGAATTTTATAGAATCAAAATATAATTATGCATTAACACAAATATTTACAGCATGCTTGAGATGGGAAAAATTAGAATTAGGGTTAGAGAAGACTTACCTTGAAGAAACCAATTTCTTCACAAAATCCCCTCTCCAAAAACAATCAACCATGAACGATAATCCAAGAAGGGCGGGCATCACCAAAAGTGAGACCTTCGTATTGTTTGTAGGAGCTGAGAATCACAAAAGGTGTGGGGTCTGTGATTTTTGGAAGAGGGAAAGAGATTGAAAGGAGAAGAAAAGAATTTGGGAAATTACAGAGAGATCATAGAAAATACAGAAATGTTAGTCTCTCTCACAATTCTTATGTGAAGAAGAATATCTCTAAAAAAAACTTTCCCACTCTACACGATCAACCAAGAGAAATTAAGGGGAGGGAAGTTATTTCTTTCCCTTTAAATTAAAATTAAAATTAAAATTAAAATTAAAATTAATTAATTTTAATTTACATACATACATGCATACATACATACATATATACATACATACATACATATATATATACATACATATATATATATAACTATATGTTACATATATAACACATAACCTATAGTTTTATATTATATCAAATATAATATAACTTATAGTTTTAATTCTCATAAATGCATGGTATTTAATATAAATCCCATTTATACTAAACTTAATTATACGAATCCAATTCACATAATTAATATTTGAATCATATTCAAATATTTGTTTCCTCTCAGATAAACTTTTTATTATGCATCAAATACATTATATTAATTATATCATATATAATTAAGTTAAATTAATTATATCAGATATAATTAAGTTAAATTAATTATATCAGATATAATTAAGTTAAATTAATTATATCACATATAATTAATTCTCTCATTTAATTTGAACAATTCAAATTAATCAAAAAAATGATTCTCATAAATCCCTGTTGAGCTACATATGAGATCTTATGGACTTGTAGCTTAAAGCACCAATGGTACTTGAATAATTAATTAAACTCCTTTAATTAAATTATTCAACATCCATTAACTGTCGGCCACTTTACTAAAGACTGACAACTGCACTCTTCGCACTACAGATATATTTCTGTGTCCATTGGATATAACCAGTCAACAATTTGATAACCCTTCACAAATTGCTCGTAAGTATAGTTGGGCCAAAATTACCATTTTGCCCCTGCAGTGACATCTAACTCCTTAAGTACCACTGATCCTTCTAATAAACAATAAGTCATAGTCAAACTATGACTAAACCTCTCTCGGGCCAAGAGAGGGTATGGCGTCACATTGTTCAAGCCCTGAAATCAGTCCTTAAGGAAGCAATTTATTTACTTACCCTAACATTAGGGAAGAAGTGAATTATGTCTTATGTAGTTGTGTTCCCAGCTCTCCAATCAGACGAATCCTCAAATCAGGTGTTATATAATGAGACTAGTCATTTCATGGTCTGGTCTTATACAAACTTCTTTGTATAGAATATCTCTGCTTACACGTTTTTACATGAATGATCAGGATCAGATCATTTATAGCACTTTACAACAATTGTAACATCTACAAAACGGGTCGTATTCATAGTGTCACCAGGATAAGGTACAGTCTATCCATCTACTATTTAGGTTATCACTTAAACATAATCCATCTGTATGCCTCTACATACATGTTTAAGCTACAGAAGATAACCTTGGATGTTAGTTTATTGGTTTATGGGTTTGCTACTAAATATCGAATAAAACATCTCATATTTTATTAAATAAATAAATTATTTAACATTACAATTACAAACTACAGGACCCACGAGATTTAGGGCATTAACCCTAACAAAATTAACCGGTGAAAACTATGTGACGTGAAAATATAACCTGAATACGATTCTGGTTGTAGAGATCTGCGATTTGTCTTGATAGAGGAATTTCCTTCAGTCCATGCTCGAAATGCATCTCAAGCGTTGAAGGATGCTTATGACCGTCGATGAGAAGGCTCAAGTCTACATCTTGGCAAGTCTGTCTGACATTCTTACCAAAATGCACGAGGCCATGATCATTACACGTCACATCATGGAGTCCCTCCAAGAGATGTTTGGACAATCGTCTGCACAGATTCGACCTAATGATCCATTCCAATGTGCGCATGAAAGAGAGCCAATCAATGAGAGAACATGTTCTCAACATGATGATCAATTTCAATGTCGTTGAAATAAATGGTGCAGTCATAGATGAGCAGGCTCAGGTGTCCTTTATTTTGGAATCTCTTCTGAAGAGTTTTCTTCAATTCTGCATTAATGCGGTAATGAACCAAATACAGTACAATCTAACTACCCTTATGAACGAGTTGCAGACTTTTCAGTCTCATATAAAAGGTAAGGAACCAATAGAAGAAGAGGAAAATGTTGTCCATTCCAAAAAGTTCCATAAAGGTACATCCTCTGGAACTAAGTCTATTCCTTCAACTTCTGATACTAAAAGGATCTAGAAAAAGAAAGAAAGGAAGGGGAAGACTCCTACTGCTGGCAAAGGTAAGGCCAAATGCTTCCACTGTAATGTGGATGGTCACTAGAAACGCAATTGCGCCAAGTGCCTTGCTTAGAAGAAGAAGGAGAAGGAAGGTAAATATGATTTACTAGTCCAGGAAACTTGTTTAGTAGAAAATGACCATGATGCCTGGATACTTGATTTAGGAGCCACTAATCGCGTCTGTTCTTTATAAGGAATTAGTTCATTCCAACAGCTAGAAGAGGGTAAATGACGCTCGAGGTTAGAATGGGAGACGCTATTTCAGCTTGTGCAGTGGGAGCTGCTAAGTTGTCTTTTGGAAATAGATTTTTGTTTTTAGAAAACTTATACATTGTTCGCAAGATGAAGAGGAACCTTGTTTCTATTTCTTGTTTAATTGACAATCACACTCGATTTAATTCAAATGATGCGTTCATTATGAAAAATGGTGTGACTATTTTTTCAGCTAAACTAGAAGACAATTTATATGTGTTAAGACCAACTGAATCAAAAGCACTTTTAGGTCATGAGATGTTTAAAACTGCTAATTCTCGAACTAAAAGGCGAAGAATTTCTCCAAGTAACAATGATACGTATCTTTAGGATTTGAGATTAGGCCACATAAATCTCGATAAGATCGGGAGATTGATAAAGAATGAACTTCTAAGCAAGTTAGAAGATGATTAATTACTTCCTTGTGAATCCCGTCTCGAAGAAAAAATGACTAAAATACCTTTTAGTATAAAAGGTTATAGAGCCAAAGAGCCTTTAAAGCTCACACATTCGGATCTTTGTGATCCAATGAATGTGAAGGCTAGAAGAGGGTACAAATACTTCATCTCTTTCATAGATGATTATTCGAGGTATGGTTACTTATACCTAGTAGAATATAAGTCTGAAGCCTTTGAAAAGTTCAAAAAGTATAAGGCTGAAGTTGAAAACCTATTAGGTAAAACAATTAAAATACTTTGATCCGATCAGGGTGGAGAGTACATAGATTTAAAATTCCAGGACTATTTGATAGAATATGAAATTTAATCCCAACTCTCAACACCTGGTACACCTCAGCAGAACGATGTATCAGAAAGGAGAAATAAAACCTTATTAGATATGGTTCATTCTATGATGAGCTATACTCAATTGCTTAACTCGTTTAGGGGTATGCAGTAGAGACTATGGTTCACATATTGAACAATGTTCCCTCGAAGAGTGTTTCTGAAACACTTTCGAGTTATGAAGGTGCCGTAAACTTAGTTTACATTACTTCATATTTTGAGGTTGTCCTGATTATGTGTTAGTGACAAATCCTAAGAAGTAGGAACTGATAGAGTAAATTAACATGCAACGAAAGAATCAGAATCAATAAGCACTCTAATTACACTTATTTTGAGTTTAAAACATGCAATGAAACAAAGTTTCAGAAGCAGGTTACAAGAACACAATACCTTTGAAGAATCTCTTCAATTACAGCTTCCCTCTACGAATTAAATCTTCAAATCAACAGATGACTACCACAGAGACCTTCTTTACTATTCTCTAACTTGAGTTGAGATGTGAAATCTCTGAATTTGAGCTGGATTTGAGTGAGATTGAAGAGGGTTAAGAGGGTTTGGCTCTTTACATAAATTGTGCACTTAATCAGCATGCATGAAACTGTAATTGAAGTTCAAAACTTCAATTTATACTAGTAGACCATGCATTACTGAATAATACAGCTGATGCCACTCCAATTTCCATTGAAATTGAAGTAACATGAGGTGTATTTTGAGTGGGAAAATAAGATTTTGGATTTTCCCACTTTGAAGTATTTTATTCAATTTTAATAAGTTAATTTGATTAATTGATTTTTCAAAATTCAATTTTTAATTTCAATTTTATAATTTTTAATTTTTGAAAATTCTAAAATTCTAATTAATCAAATTACCAATTTTGAACAATTTTCAAAACTTGAATAAAATTGAATAATTAATTAAACTAATTTAATTAATTTAATTTAATATCAAATATTAAATATGATAATTTACCTCATCAAATATTAAATCATTATTCAAATATTCTGAACTCTTTAATTTCATTTAATTTCGACAAAAATTAATGATCCAAGATTATTTTACAAGCTAGTAGATGGACTTTATGGACCTATAGATCATGAGCTCCCATGATTTGAGATTAATTGGCTAAATTTTTTAGACCAAATTAAATCAATATTCGTTAACTACTGAGACACACCACTATAGCTCAATAGTTGCACTCTCCTCGCTGTAGATATATTTCTTTCTACTTTAACCATGATTAGTAAGTCGACCATTCATAGGTTGTTCGTATTCACATCTAGGTCAAAATTACCATTTTACCCCTGTAAATACATCTTGCTCCTTAAACTCCCATTAAACCTCTATTCAATAATTGATTTATATTTTACCAATAAACCATGTCCCTCTTGATCATGAGAGGGTGAGGACCTATTGTTCAAGACCAGAAATCAATACTTAAGAGAATAACCTATCTGCTAACCCTAAACTGAGTAGAAGCGAATTCCATCTTGCAGAACTATGTCCTCAACTATCTATCCAGTCTTATCTCCAAAATAGGAAGCTTATTGAGCAATGTTGTTGGACTACTCTTACCTATGTAGATCAAAGGATAATCCCAAATAAATAATAGTTCATAGTTAGCTCAAGATTAAGATCGAGTTACCCTAGGTCATTGAATTTTGAAATAGACAGTTTTAACAGTAAACGATCATTATAAAGAAAAGCGACTATTTCGAGATCTGGTCTTATGCAAACTTATTGCATAAAATGCTCCCACTCATATGTCTCCACATGAATGATTTTGGGGATCACATAATTTGTATCAGTATACAAAATGGGCCACATCCAATAGTGCACCAGGATGAGGTACCCAATCTCATCCATATACATATAGACCATTTTGGCTATATACTAAAACTTGATCTTCTTTTATATTGCCATATAAAGTTAAAGTATTCATATTATAACCATGGATTTGTTTATTGGATTTTTATAACATAATGCAATATCAACAACAATTTATTGAATAAAATACTCAATAAAACTTTTATTAATGAATAGAATATGTTAATAATATTTACAAATTACGAGTATAGGATATTTCTAACAGGAACCTCGTTCAAGATTGTGCCAATTCCTTAAGGAGACGAGAGGTGGTCTGTTTTATGATCCTCAAGAAAATAAAGTGTTTTTATAAAAAAAAAAAAAACGCTAAATTTTTAGAGGAAGACCACACAAAAGATCATGAACCACGTAGCAAAGTAGTATTAAGTGAAACTACTGAAGAATTAACAAGGGTTGTTGATGAAGTTGGTTCTTCATCAAGAGTTAATGAAAGAGCCAGTGCTTCAGGTCAGTCTCGTCCTTCTTAACAGTTGAGAGTGCCTCGATGCAGTGGAAGGTTGCGATCGAACCTGACTGTTACTTGAGTTTAACTGAAATTCAAGTTGTCATACCAGATGATGGTGTTGAGGATCCATTGTCCTATAAACAACTGATGAATGATGTATATAAGGACCAATGGGTCAAAGTCATAGACCTTGAAATGGAGTCCATATACTTCAATTCAGTATAGGAGTTTATAGATTTGCCTGACGAGGTCAAACCCATAGGATGTAAGTGGATCTGCAAAAGAAAGAGAGATGTAGCTGGAAAGGTACAGATCTTCAAAGATAGACTTGTAGCAAAGGGTTATACCCAAAGGGAAGAGGTTGACTATGAGGAAACTTTTTCCCCTGTTGCTATGCTTAAGTCTATAAGAATTCTCTTATCCATAGCCACATATTATGACTAGGAGATATGACAAATGGATGTCAAGACTGCTTTTTGATCCATTTATGAGTTGAAACAGACATCTAAATCTTGGATTAGATTTCATATAACGATCAAATCTTTTGGTTTTGATCAAAACGTTGATGAACCTTGCGATAAAGTAGCTTTTCTAATACTTTGTGTGGACAATATCCTACTCATTGGGATTGATGTAAGGTACCTTACTGATATTAATGAATGGCTGGCAACCCAATTCCGGATGAAAGATTTGGGAGAGGCATAGTATGTACTTGAGATTCAAATCATCAGGGATTGCAAAAATAGAATGCTAACTCTGTCTCAAGCAGCTTATATCGACAAAATGTTGACTCGATATTCGATGCAAAACTCTAAGAAGGGTTTGGTACCTTTCATGCATGAGGTTCACTTGTCTAAGGAACAGTGTCCTTAGACACCTCAAGAAATTGAGGATATGAGACGTATTACTTATGCCTCAATTGTAGGCAGCTTAATGTATGCTATGCTCTACACTAAGCCAGACATTTGTTATGCAGTAGAAATTGTCAGTAGATACCAGTGCATGAAGTAAATCGACACTCGAGATTTCCGTGAGCAGCGAAAGCAAGACTATTCCAAATTACAATCATGAATTAATATAACATTTAAAGTCGACTTCAATACAAACGGTTATGCGATTCATACATAAATTACAGCATGAATAAATACAAATGCATAGAAACTAAACTCTACACACAATAGCAGAAACGTCTCCACGCTCCGAACTGCACGGCCCCTCGAACAACAGCACCCTCGAATGCCTGATCTACATGACTGCAACTCCGCACGAACACTTCGCGCTCGTCCTCAACGATCTCCTCGGTCATGAACTCCTCCGCAACAGGGAACGGCCTCCACAGCACTACGAACGGCCTCCAGAAAACCTCGATGGTGTCGAGTTGAGTCTGACATCACCAACAAGGCGACCTTGGTATTCTTGATGCAAGAATCTAGAGGGTGGGCTCTGTTCGAACTTGGTGTAAGGCAGACAAAGGAGGAAACAATGATCGCATACACACTGGTAAGTGGGAGATGGCTGAGACTTATCGTATAGGTGGATGCCCAATCGTTAAGATAAAGCTTTGCGATAGTCTAGCAAAAGCTATGTGATCGTTTAGCTCTATCGTTTAGCTCGGTCTGTCGCGTACATACTCTACACGATCGTTTACCTTGGGCCAGCGATCGTCTAGCAAAGCTATGTGATCGTTTAATAAACATTGCACAATCGTTTAGCTCGCCCAACTGTCGTTTAGTAAATTTGTATTTACTTGACGACTTATGTGAGTTTATTTGGTGGAGAGAAAACTAAAAAATTATTTTCAATCTTTTGTAAAAACCTCTTTTTCAAATAGGAAACCAATTTCCTTTTAAACTCACGGTTACCATGATCCAATAACCACCCACTACTTTGGTTAATTAAAAGAAAAAGTATTGATTATCTAATAATTAATATTATTATAAACATAAATGATAACCAACTTATCATACTATATTTATAATCTATAGTTTTAATATTTCATCTCATGAAATATATAAACCATAGTTCTTTTTCTATTCCATGGTACTCAATGTAAATCTCATTTACATCAATCCTCCGCTAGATATATCTTATACATCATACTGATTATATCATATATAATCAAAATACCTCTTGTCGATTTGAACATTTCAAATCAACACCAAGAACTGGTCCTCAACAGAATCTAAACTACCAAAGAGACCTCATGGACCTGTAGATCCGAAGCTACAATGGTACGTGAATAACTGACTAAACTCTTTAGTCACGGGATCCACCATCAATCAACTGCCAGAAACTCCATTAAAGATCGATAGTTGAACCATTCTCACTACAGATATATTATGTGTCCATCTTAGCCAATTAGCAGTGCGACAACCCTTCAAAGATCCCTCGTAAGTACAGCTGGCCAATAACCGTTATGTTCCTGTAGTTACATCTGTCTCCTTAAGTACCACTGATCCCTCTAATGAACATAAGTCATAGTTCTACTATGACTGAGTCTTCTCTTCCAAAAAGAAGTTGTGGCCACTATGTTCAAGCCCCGGAATCAGCCTTTAAGGGAACAATCTCTCTACTTATCCCTACTTCGGGAAAGAAATGAATTCCATCTTGTGGATTGAGTTTCCAGCTCCCATATCAAACAAGTCCCCAAAAAGGTAAGCATGTTGAGTTTGCAATCTAGCCACTCTCACCCATACTAATCAAAGGACCGCCCTCAAAGACAGGAGTTCATAAAACACTCAGGATTGAGGTCGTGTCATCTATGGTCGTTTAGGTGAGATGTAAGTCTCTAGTATCAATAGCGTTATATACAGAGTCTAGTCATCTCGTGGTCCAGGTCTTATACAAACTCTTTGTATAGGACACCCCCGCTCCACGTCTCCACACGAATGGTTAGGATCAACCATCTATAATAGTTTACAACACTTGCAAACCTCTACAAAGCAGACCATATCCGTAGTGTCATCAGGATCAGGTATCACACCTTAATCCTTATACTATAGACCGATTTAGGTTATCACTTAAGGATTATCCACTTGTATATCACATATACATGCTTAAGTTCACATAGATAACCAAGGAGATTTGTTTATTGGATATGAGTAAATTCCATAATTAAATAACACTTATTTTATTCATTGAATAATGTGTATCTTTACAAAACAACGAGACTCTGGGAGAGTTAGGACACATATCCCAACAGTGCAATCCTGGGTTAGACCACTAGACAACGGTTAAGAACATCCTTAAGTATCTTAGGAGAACGAGAGACTACAAGCTGGTGTATGGAGCTAAGGATTTGATCCTTACAGGATACATCTCAAGATCCATGGCTTTGACCTATTCATCTCGGTCAACATCCTCCATTGCCTTTTGATAAGACAACGGATCCTCAACATCGCCATCGACTACCATAGCTAGGATTTCCACAAAACCTATATAGCAAACAGGTGGGTTCGCAACCCTCCCACTACGTCGAGGTTCCCTAAACTCTTGAGGTGGAACTGGCCTATCAGATGAACTATCATCAACAACTTTTGCTGATGAAGCAAACCTTTCAACAACTCTTGTTGAAGTTTCAATAGTTTCGTTGGAAAGCTCACGTAACACGATCTTACTACATAGACTGTGCTCCCTAATATGATCCTCCTCTAGAAAGGTAAAGTTCGTAGACACAAACACTCTATTTTCCGTAGGATCATAAAAGTAACCCCCTCGTGTACCTTTGGGTATCCTACAAAGAGGCACAACCTCAACTGTGGTTCCAATTTATTTGGAATAGCCTCAAGCACATGTGCTGGGCAACCTCATATACGGAAGTAATGCAAACTAGCTTACGCCCATTCCACAACTCCAAAGGTGTTCTCACAACACTCTTGGAAGGAACACAGTTGATAATATACACTGCAGTCTCCACTGCAAAACCCCAAAACGAGTCTGGTAAGGAAGCGTAACTCATCATCGACTAAACCACATCTAACAAGGTTCTGTTTCTCCTCTCTGCTATAACTACACTATTCTGCTGAGGTGTACCCGGTGCTGAGAGATGGAAAATGATTCCATGTTCTATCAAATACTTTTGGAATCTCGAATCCAAAAACTCTCCACCTCGATCCAATTGAAGTGTCTTAATCCGTCTATCCAATGTGTTTTCAACTTCATCCTTGAACTCTCTGAACTATTCAAAGGATTCAGACTTCCGTTGCATCAAATAAACATACCCATATCGAGAGTAATCATCAGTAAAAGTGATGAAGTACTCATAGCGTCTCCTGGCTCACACATTCATCGAACCACAAAGGTCTGAATGCACTAACTCTAAAGGCTCTTTGGCTCGATAACCTCTTCCAGTAAAAGGTCCTTTAGTCATCTTGCCCTCAAGGCAAGATTCGCACACCAGTAAAAAGTTTTGCTCTAACTCGCTTAGAAGTCCATTCTTCACCAACCTCTCAATTCTATTGAGTGTGCTCTAATCGAAGGTGCCAAAGTTGGGCATTTTCCTGTGGAGAAACCTTTTGTCATTTATTTTGAGTTATAGCAGTTTTAAACATCTCTATGTTATGGAGGGAACTCGTTGCTAATGGCCTTAGCACATACAAGTTATTTTCCATATTTGCTTAATAGATTTCAACTTCATCTTTATGAATAAACACTTTATTCAATTCGAAATTAAGATAACATTTACACTATATCAGACACTTTACATAAATCAAGTTCCTCTTTAACTTGGGAACTACATAAACATCATGCAAAATGATAAACTTCTTCTGTAAAGTCAACTGGATCCCTCCCACTGCCACACCTAAGATGAATGCCTAGTGCCTACTCGCATTGTCATTTATCCAGCCTCAAGTTTCCGCTAAGATCTAATCCCCTGAAAAGAAGAACAAACATGATTAGTGGCCCTAGAGTTAATAATCCAAGCATAATCATCATTCTCCACTAAACAAGTTTTCAAAACAAGTAAATCATATTTACCTTGTTTGGCCTTGGCCTTAACCTTCTTCTTCTCCTTGATCTAGCGAGGACAATTCCTCTTCCAGTGCCCATTCTAATTGCAGTGGAAATACTTTTCCTTGTCAACCGGTACTAGACACCTACCCCACTGGGTGACAGGCTATAGGTTAACAGGTGCCTTCCCCTTCCCTTTATCACTCTTCTTCTTCTTCCATTTGGAAGTGTTAGAAGTAGAAGGTACAAACTTTGTTCCTGAGGTCAAACCCTTGTGGAACTTCTTTGATGACGAGGCAACATTTTCCTCAACAACCTTCTTCTCCTTACTTTTCAGCAAGGATTAGAATGTCTGCAACTCGTTGAGGAGAGTTATAAGGGTATAGTCTACTTTGTTTAGAATCGCATTGCTAACAAAGTGTAGGAAGTTATCCGACAACGAATGCAGGATTATTCTAACATGGCTATAATACCAATTGAAGGAACTCTTATCAAAGAGGATCTATGAGCGGAAGCAAGATCGTTCTAAATTTTTTGTGACAGAAATACCGCATTCACAAACATACAACAAGTTGTGCATCCACTAACAAATTACGACATGCTTTTAATAATAAATAAGAAAGGAACAAGAGACTCGCCTTTGAAGAACTTTTCTTCTTTGTATCTCTCGCTCTCGTCAATATCAGCAACTCTCGTTGTCGCTGTGCATGCCAAGCCAATCGTCCACCAAATCTCGCTGTGTTCACCATCGAACGGTCTTCTACACGAACAGGCAGCAAGGAGGACACCACCACTCAGCAACCTCGGTATTCTTGGAGTGAGAATCTAGGAGGTGTGGGCTTTGTTGGATTTGGTAGGGGGAGGAAAAAATGATCGTACTCAAAGACCAAGCAAGTGGGAGAGATTTGGAGTCTATCGTATAGACGGATGCTTGATCGATTAGAAACAGATGCATGATCGGTTAGTAAATCAGGTCTGATCATTTAGACAATCGTTTAGGTAATATTACTCTCGCACACAATCGATTAGTAAAAGCTACAAGATCGATTAGGTCGACTGCACGTGTACACGATCGTTTAGGAAAGCTTGGGCTATCGTATAGGCTCTCGTTTGCTATACGATAGACAGTGTACAATTTGTGAAGCGATTATCCGATTTCTTTGACAATTAAAACTATTTTCATTTTATCATTCAGTTATGAAAACTGAATGCAATCTCCCACTTTCACGTACGGTTATAGAGAAAACTACCAACAATTATCTCATAATTGTTTAATTATAAATAAATATAATCATATTATATTTATAACCTATAGTTTTAATATCATAACATATGCAACATATAAACCATAGTCCTTTTCTCCTCTACTATATATAAATCATATTTATATCCTTTTCCTCCAATTAATGTATCTCATACATCATGTCAACTATATCATATATACTTGACCAATTTAATCATATCATATATAATCAAACTCCCTCTTGCCAATCTTCAAACTGACCCAAAAACTGATTCTCAACTCGAATCCATTGAGCTATGAAGGGGACCTTATGGACCTGTGGCTTGAAGCTCCAACGGTACATGAATAGTTACGAAACTTTTTAGCCACGAGATCCACCATCCGTTAACTGTCAGACACTTCACTAAAGATCGACAGCTGCACTCTTCTCACCACAGATATATTTCTGTGTCCATCGGATATAACCAATCAACAGTACAATAACCCTTCACAGATACTTGTAAGTACGGTTGGGCCAATTTACCGTTTTGCCCCTATAGTTACATCTAACTCCTTAAGTACCACCGATCCCTCTAATGAACAATACAACATAGTCTTATTATGTGTGAACATCTCTTGGGCCATGAGAAGGTCTGTGGCGCCACATCGTTCAAGCCTCGGAATCAACCCTTAGTAATCTATCTATCGAGGAAGGAGTGAATTACATCTTGTGAAGCTGAGTTCCCAGTTCCAAATCAGACAAATCCTCAAAGTGGTAGGTTTGAGTTGGCAATCTGGCCACTCGCACCCGTGCAATCAAAGGACCACCTTCAAAGGCAGGAGTTCCCAACTCACTCAGGATTATGATCATGTTACCTATGGTTATCCTAGTGAAGTAAAGTCTCTATCATGAATCATTATATAACGAGACGATAACACTTCGTGGTCCAGTCTTATACAAACTCCTTTGTATAGAACGTCCTCGCTAGCATGTCTCCACATGAATGATCAGGATTAGACCATCTGTAGCAAGTCACAACACTTGTAACTCTTTTATAAAGCGGGCCGCATCCATAGTGTCACCAGGATAAGGTTTCCCTTATATATACATATACTACATACCATTATGGTTATCACTTAAGGTATGATCCACCTGTATGTCACTACATACATGCTTAAGTTACAACGACAACCAGGGATCTTAGTTTATTGGTTTGTGGTAAAGCAAATAAAACATTTTATGTTACATAGACAATAGTGAAGAAAATTGAAGGATCTCTTACCGAAGAGTTCCATGAGCGCGTTTGGATCGCTTCGATTTCACAATGACGAAAATACAACAATATACATTTAACACATACAATTATGCAAACAAACACTAATTATCGACATGCTATGAACAACAAAATAACAAGAAAGAGAGTTCCATACCAGTTGAAAACAATCTTTAAACTTCGGAACTCAATGCAGCGGAACCCTCCAAGCGATCTACCAACGCCCAACAGCAACGTCAACAATAGCAGTACGAACAACCGCAAACTCACGACCACAATGGGTACGACACCACCAGTAAAAAGCCCGGGTATTCTCAGAGTGAAAACCCAAAGGGTGGTCTTTGGTGAATTTGGTAGAGGAAGGAGGAAAACTAAATCGTGTAGGCAATAAGCAAATAGGAGAGAAGAAGATGCTATCGCATAGCAAAATGCTTATCGTTTAGGAGAAGCTACAAAATCGTGTAGATTTTACTGAACGATTGTTTAGAAAAAGGTATACGATCGTTTAGCAAAATCCGCACACTATATGATCGTTTAGAGAAGCTATGCGATCGTGTAGGAAATAGCGTGCGATCATTTAGGCACGAGGTGGATGATTGTTTAGGCGCGAGGCAACTATCATATAGGCTCTTGAAAATCTTAAGCGATCGTTTTATCTTTTCACCAGTGCGCGCTTGCAAATTCTTTTGGGCGATTAAACTTCGGGCGATTCAAAATGAAAACATTTTTTATTTTAATTCATCGGTTACAATAATCGAAGAATCCCACTAACCCACGTCCGAACGTGAATTTTGGATTAATTATCATATAATTAATCAACTAATTAATTAATAAATATAATCATATTATATTTTTATCCTATAGTCTGATATCACATATCTACTATAATATTTTCTCCTCTACTTGATATAAATCATATTTATATCTAATTTCCTAAAAAATAATGTATCTCATACATTTAGCCAATTATATCATATATAATTAATCAATCCAATTATATCATATATAATTGAACTTCTTTTTGTCAATTTGAACATTTCAAATTAACCCAAATGCTGGTTCTTAACTTTAACCAAGCTACCCAGTGGACCTAATGGACCTGTGGCTCGAAGCTCCAACGGTCCGTGAATAGCTGACTAAACTCTTTAGCCATGAGATCCACTGTCCATTAACTGTCAGGCATTCCATTAAAGACCAACAGCTGGACTCTTCTTACCACATATATATTTTTGTGTCCATCGGATATAACCGATCATGAGTACGATGACCCTTCACAGATGCTCATAAGTACAGTTGGGCCAAATTATCATTGTGCCCCTATAGTTACATCTCACTCCTTAAGTACCATTGATTCCTCTAATGAACAATACAACATAGTCCAACTATGTGTGAACACCTCTCGGGCCAAGAGAAGGTGTGTGGCACCACATCGTTCAAGCCCCTGAATCAGCCCTTGAGGGAGCTATCTATCTACTTACCCCTGCCTCGGGGAAGGAGTGAATTTCATCTTGTATAGCTGAGTTCCCAGCTTCTAAATCAGAGGAATCCCCAAAATGGTAGGTTCGAATCGGCGACCTGGCCACTCGCACTCATACAAATCAAAGAACCACCCTCAATGGCAGGAGTTCCCAACTCACTCAGGATTGAGGTCATGTTACCCATGGTCATCCTAGTGAAGTGAAGTCTCTGTCATGAACGGTGTTATATAACGAGACGTTAACATTTCGTGGTCAGGTCTTATACAAACTCTTTGTGTAGGACGCCCCTGCTCGCATGTCCCCAACACGAATGATCAGGATCAGACCATTTGTGACAAGTCACAACACTTGTGACCATTCCACAAAGCGGGCCGCATCCGTAACGTTACCAGGATAAGGTTTCCCTTCTATATCCATATACTACAGACCATTTTGGTTATCACTCAAGACATGATCTACTTGTATGTCACCACATACATGCTTGAGTCACATACAGATAACCAAAGATTTTATGTTTATTGGTTTATGGTAAAGCAAATAAAACAAGTAAATGAGTAAAATACAAGATGTGAAGTAAATATCATATATTAACAACACAAGCGTTCGTACAAACTGTTTACAAACTACAGGACATGAGACTTTAGGGCCTCAACCCCAATAATTTGGTGATAGACCATCTACATCTAGGGGAGATGGTGCCCATGAAAGATGATTCACTAGTGTATTACAACAACACACATAGAACCTAACTTAACTAGTCACCTAGGCTCCCCCTAGATGTGAGACTCCTTCTGACTTAGGCTCCCCTAAGTAAGTGAATATTAGTGATGTAACACTTAGGCTCCCCCTAAGTGTGTGATCATCACAAAGATTGCCCCAGAGCACAACATTGTTGATCCATTTATGAAGGCTCTCTTGACTAAAGTGTTCGAGAGTCATCTAGAGAATCTAGGTCTATGAGACATGTACATTTTATAATCTAGGACAAGCGGGAGATATGTAATGGGTATATGGATGCCCTAGTTTATTGTATTTAGCATTATCCTGCCTTTTGGATTGTGTACAACTCATTGACTAGAGTTTTAGTTCAAGTGGGAGTTTATTGGGTTTTATGTCCTAAAACACGTAGATAGTAAATATTATTAATTGACCGTCATCAATAAAGAGTTATAGATGTTAATTCAATAAATGTTATTGCTTATATTATTGTATATTCTGTCTTAATAACCTAAATCCAATAAACTAAAATGCAAAGATGTTTTATGAGTCTTGAAATGTCTGTGGAGACATACAAGAATCAATATTCAAGATACGACCTAAAGGGTCTATAGTATATGGATAAGGTCACGTACCTTATCCTCGTAACACTATGGATACAACCCACTTTGTATTTGATAAAAACATAATGATCCAGCGCATTCGTGTAGGTGACACGCGAGGGGGGGGGGTATCCTATGTAATAAGTTTTCATAAGACTGGACTGCGAAATAGTAACAACTAAATGTAACACCGTTGACTAGATAGGTTCCTATTTCAATAGAATGACCAAGGCGACTTAGTCTTAATCCTAAGTATATTATGAACTCCTGTTCACGAAGGATTGTTCTTTGATTTGAATGGGTGAGGGTGACCAGTTCGCCGGCCTAATATGCCTACCATTTTGGAACAAGACTGAGTTAGGAGCTAGGAACATAATAGTACAAGATGGAATTCACTCCTTCCCGCCTTAAGGGTTGAGTGTTCCCTTAAGTGGTGTCTCCGAGACTTGAACAAAGGGTCCTACCCTCTCGTTGGCCTGAAAGGGGTTTCTGTTTATTGGTTGGACCATAAACAGGTTATTCATAAGAGGAGTACTAGTACTTAAGAAGTCAAAGGTAACCCAGAGGTAAAACGGTAATTTGATCCAGTTGGAATTACGCACGCTTGTGAAGGACTAACTTGCTGGTATTGGTCTATATCTGTGGACATAGAAATATATCTGTAGTGAGAAGAGTGCAGTTGTGGGTCTTTAGTGGAGTGTACCCACAGTTAACAAATATTGATTAATTTGGTTAATAAGTTTAGTCAATTAATCTCATGTCGTTGGCGCTTTTGATCTACAGGTCCACCCTCGTTAGCTCACTAGAGGATACTTAAGAGGAATAATTTGAATTATTCAAATTAATTTCAGGAAACTATATATTAATATGGTTAATATATAATTAATTATGGATATGATCTATAATTAAATTGGAAAGTGATATTTGAATAAGACTCAAATTAATTAATTCAAGTGAATTAGATTCACAAAGAATTAATTAATAAAGAGGTTTTGCACATATACATGTGATGTATATGATAATTAAATATATACATTAGATTTAGTTTAATGTATAAATAGCTATTTTATTATTGTGCAAATTAAAATTAAATAAGTGTTATTTAATTAATTATAGAAAAGAAACATATTAGGAAAAAGATTTGGCCATTCTCTATATAAATACCTATTTATGGCTCTTTGGGAATACACTAAAACACACAGAACACAATACACAAAACTAAAGTGTTATCGTGCAGAATTTTCTCTAAGCCATAAAGAAAATCCTCTATACTCTCCAAAACCTCTTTTCTCCTCTCCCTCTCCAAATAGTTGGATATCACCTATCCATCTATTAGAATCTCCGAGAATAACAAGGTTACTCTCGTGGTAGTGTTCGAGATTGTTCAAGAAATTGTTTGTGATCAAGATCGTTGGAGATCCGTTCGTTGAAACTAGGAGATGATTATTCATGGCACTTGGGAATTTACAAAGATAAGAATCGTTCTAATCTTTTTCTTAATGCATGCTAATTTATATGTTTATATATTCTGTTTAGTAAATTGGTTTTATTTAATATAAAATTGAATTGCGAGATGCAAGTCGTTCTAACAAAACGCTTCTGCTGCAGAATTCGATCCTTTCACTATGTTGCATGCAAAACGTGTGCCTCTGCACTTTTGGGCAGAATCCTTGAATATAGCTTGTCACATCCACAACCGAATTTCTCTTTGCTCTAGCATCCTAAGCACAAACTATGAAATCTAGAAAAGCAAGCCAAATTTTAAATAATTTCATGTGTTTGGGAACCTGCTATATTCTCATAGATCGAGATTCTAGAAAGAAACGAGATACCAAAGTAGATGAAGGTATCTTTCTTAGGTACTCTTCTAACAGTCGTGCTTATCGTGTCTTTAACAAGCGCACTCGAAATGTGATGGAATCCATCAATGTCATTGTTGATGACTTGCAAAATACTGAGCATCATTGTTTTACTCCTTATGTTGCACCTGATGCTAGTGACATCGGTTCCCCCATTTCATCTTGCAACAATATGTGTGAAAGTGGTAATATTGACCCGGTTGTTCTTGAGAATGAAATGCTTCTTATATCTAGTCGTGCTCAAAAGAATCACCATCTCAGTAATATAATTGGTGAGTTAAATACCGGTGTCCATACTCGCAAAAAGAAGAAATTGGACTATCTCAAACTGATCGAGAATGTTTGTTTCACCTCTCCCATCGAGCCTAAAAATATCAATGAGGCTCTGAAAGAAAAGCATTGGATGAATTCTATGCATGATGAGTTAAGTCAATTTCAACGAAATGAGGTATGGGAATTAGTTCCTCATCCAGAGTCTGCAAATGTCATTGGAACAAAATGGGTCTTCGAAAATAAATCTTATAAACATGGAACTGTTACTGACAATAAGGATTGACTTGTTGCTTAAGGATACACTCAAGTAGAAGGTGTTGACTTTAATGAGACCTTTGCCCCTACAACTCGGTTGGAGGGTATTCGTCTTCTTCTTGGAATATCTTGTCTGCTCAAATTCAAATTGTACCAGAGGCATGTAAAAAAAACGTCTTTTTGAATGGTGTTTTGAATGATGAGGTTTATGTTGAACAACCAAAGGGTTTTACAGACTCGTATTGTCCTCAACAAGTGTACAAACTTCGGAAAGCCTTGTATGGTTTAAAGTAAGCCCCAAGGGCTTGGTTTAAGAGATTAGCAAAACTTTTTATACAGAGGGGATATTCTCGAGACAATTAGGACAAAACCCTGTTCATAAAAAGAACAAGAGGGAATTTTATAATCGCCCAAATATATTTGATGACATTGTGTTTGGCGGATCACCATGGTCTCTAATAAATTATTTTGTTGATCAGATGAAAGTTGACTTTGAGATGAGCATGGTGGGAGAGCTAATGTATTTTCTTGGTTTTTTAAGTTAAGCAACTTTCTGATGGGATATTTATATCCCAAAGTAAGTATTCCAAAAATATTCTTCAAAAGTCTAGCCTTGAAAAAAGTTAATCCCAAATGCACTCCAGCCCTAAGTCATGTAAAACTTACCAAAGAATCCGATGGTGCAAATGTTGAAAAGAGCTTATACATGAGCATGATTGGAAGTTTTCTTTATTTGACAGCTAGTCGTTCAGATATTGCTTATGCAGTGGGAGTTTGTGCTAGATATCAGTTTAATTCAAAGATAAGTCATCTGACAAGTATTAAACGGATTCTCAAATACATCAATGGTACAGTAGGCTATGGTCTTCTTTATACCTCTGATACTAATGATGTTCTCGTAGGATATTGTGATGCTGATTGGATTGAAAATTTAGAAGATAAAAAAAACACCTCTTGAGGATGTTTCTTCCTAGGAAACAATCCAATATTATGGTTCAGCAAGAAGCAGAATTGTGTTTCATTGTTTACTGTCAAATCTGAATATATAGTTGTTGGTAGTAGTTGCATCCAACTTCTATGGACGAAACCGATGCTTCAGGAGTACGATGTTGCCCAGGATGTCATGACCTTGTTTTGCAACAACATGAGTGCTATCAACATTTTCAAAAATCCTATTCAGCATAGCAGGATTAAGCACATTGTTATCAGGCACCACTTCATCAGAGAGCTTATTGAATCTAAGGTTATATCTCTTGAACATGTCAGTACTGATAAACAAAGTGCTGATATTTTCACCAAACCATTGGATACTTTCCAGTTTGAATCCTTGCGTGCTGCTTTGGGCTTTGCAAAATTGATTTAGAGCAATTAAATGCTATTTTGGTAAATGGAGAGATTTAGGCCAAAATTCAAATTTGCCAGCCCACTTACTATATTTCATTTAATGCGGTTTTCTCTTTAAATTCAATTTTTTGTCTCTCCACTAGCAGTTCAATTTTCAAACGATTGTGGTGATGGATTTTGCCTTATTTTTTCGATCAAGTCGAGTTCACCTGTCACCCTATATTTCTTCCTTTAGTTCTGCAGTACCTCATGGTGAACACTTGGAGTAGTACTCACACTTCCAGCAAGAGAATGGTTGGAATGAAGAAAAAAGTTAATCGAAAATGACATGTCAGTTTGGATGTTTCGTCGGCTAGGGTAGTCATTCCCCATGCTTATATTGAAAAATCCTCTTCCAAGAGAACTCGCTTGGACTCGTCTCATTTTGTTATCTCATACCAAGGATTGAGGGACTCTTGGCAGTTCAAATTTTTTTTGAGACTTTCAGCTCAATCGAATAACTATTTAGTTTCTTACTATAATTTCGTAGTATTAAAGGTAGTAATGGGTCAAACCATAGAGAGTCGATTAATTTTCCTACTAAATTACTTGTTATGAGTAACCAAAAGGGGAAGTTTGATGAGTTGATTTCGATTGCAATAAAATAAAAAAAAAATAAAATAGTAACGATTGAATACAAATTTTGATGCTTAAGTAAATGGAAACTATTGATGAGACAAAGCCTAGCTCAGGGTAGATTGAATTTATTCCTAATTTGCTACTCAATTATCGATTAATCAGAAAAGTGCCTCGTTATTTCAATTAGTTTTAACTTCGCCAATATCTTCTAAAAAAGCTAGAAGGAAATCCGACTAATCAAATTAATTTTTAGGCTTAAAGGAAAGCCTCCTAAACATGCAAACTGATTGGTGTTAAGATATAGGACAATTGCTAAGCCGAACAAAATAATTAAGAATGGCCTAATTAGGTATTCGATAGAAAATCCAAATCAATACGTAACTTTAACTTAACTTCCATTACTTGGCGGTCTAAGAACCTAACAATTAGGAATTAGGCATAAACCTATAACTATGAATTAAATGTGCTTGATAAATTTGTCAGATTATTTCAAACACATTCAACCAACTTGATAAGATCAAGGAGAAAATTCAGTAAACAGTTAAAATTACAGACCACAATTGTTCATAACCTCATGAGAAAACAAATTAAAATATAAATCTTAAATCTCAAGCTAGACAATAGTACCTTAGCCTTGATACATCCTTGAATCAACCAAATAACAACCTACCAAAGTCTCAAGTGAGTGGGGAAGAAGAGATATGGAAAAATATCAGAGAATGGTGAGAATCCTGCTCCCAAATTATGTCTAATCGTCCTTCTCGAAAAGTGAGCGATTAGGTCAATTTTAAAGAAATTTAATCATAAAGTTGCAACGTTGTATGCATCGTAGCAATGTTGCCCTCAGCCCAAGCGCGTGTGGATACTTCGTTGTAGTTTGTAGCATCACAATGCTAGATGCAGGGTTATGACGCTTTCAGAAAGAGGGCTCTCGGGTCTACAGCCTAGCGCACTAGCATAACTCCAACATCGCAACGCTACAAGCGATCTTGATGCTTCTTTCTTACAGCGTAGTGTTTCACTCGCATGGAGGGTAGCAACGCTTTCTAGGGACATTTTGGTAATTCTAGTACGAAGCTTCAATTTGGTTCGTTTAAGTCCCGTTTTGGCTTCGAACGTCTGTTATACCTCATATTTACTTAAAGGCTACAAAATAGCATAACAACACATAAAATTCCACAAACGAGCTCAAATTAAGCTAAGGAAGATAACATTTTTACGGCGCTATCAATTCTGCTAAAGATGTGTTTGTTATTCAACCCCCCTTGCATGTTAGAGATTTCAGTCAGTCAGAGCCTTGTGACATTCGACCTCTTACTATGGTCTTGTGGGATGGCTCTACTGTGAAAATGTTGACGATGACGCGACTAAGATTCGTTCTCTATCTTCGTTCATGCCTAAAATTGACTTTCCTCTTATCGTGCATAGGGAGTCAGATGGTACTACCTCTGTGCCCATGTTTGTTTCTTCCTTAGAAGTCGAGTCTGTTCTGAAAAGTGACATCTTTATTCCCTCTACCTTTGTCGATATGGATGCTTCTCTTGTTGATGTTCAGTCTCCCATGAGTTATACTAATGACTAGACTCTGTTAAGTACCTCTGCTATCAAAGAAGGTTCAATAGTTCCTACTGTCCCTCTCTCTTATGCTGCCAATGAGAAGGATTTTGATGTTATCCCATAAGTTATTAACATTCTTCTTAACATGGGGGATTCTGTTGTTCGCTTCAAGCATAGTCCTAGGGGGTCTTGTCCGGTTGCCACTGCTTCTAATATAGGTGATCAGGTTGTGGCTTCTTCCTCCTCTATTAATTATGACGTCGGTCAATCTATTTCTGGCCCGAGTTCCTCTAGGGGGACTGTGTCAATTTCCTTTGATGATAATATTCCTCTTGCCTAGTTGGGCAAGCTAAAGAAGAGGGCCTCTGTGAATGTATCTACTGATTGTGGTCCCTATACTTGTACTCGCTTAAAAGGAACTCCCCTCTAAGAAGAAGAGCATGACTTTAAATCAGAATCTTCTATGCAAATCTCTGACTCTAGCAATGAAGAAGACATTGCTTTTGTCAAGGACAAGCCTCACACAAGAGTTGTTTATCGTAAAATTCCTCCTAATGTTCCTCCAATTCGTATTGATGTGATATCTTTTCATTGTGAGGACAATGTTCAGAGATGGAAGTATGTGGTGCAGCGACGCATTGCTGATGAGAAGGTTTTGTTTGACCAGACCAAGTCCTATTTGGAAATTATGGACCTTCTTCAGCACGATGGACTTCTCAAGACTATTGTAAACCTGGGTCCCTTTTATCCTTCGTTGATGAGAGCGTTTATTGTCAATCTTCCTTCTAAGTTCAATGATCCCAGTTGTTCTGATTATCAAAAGGTCCATATTAGAGGCACATGTTTCACAATTTCTCCTGTTGTTATTAATGCTTATCTTGGGCATGTTGATTCCCCTTCTTTTGGCGAATCTCATCCCTTCATTGTGAATCTTATTGCTAACCTTATAGGTGGTACTTGGTCTGAGTGGCCTTCGTCTGGTCAATTATCTGCCTCTACCCTCAATGTGAAGTATGCTATTTTGTTTCAAATTGGCATTGCTAATTGGTGCCCTTCGACTTATAGGTCTAGTCTATCTCTTTCTCTGATCAATCTTTTGTATCATATTGAAACTCTATCTACTTTCGATTCTGGTTTTTTTGTGTATAATTAGCTTCTTCGATACGTTGACTCCTTTGCTATCAAGCTACCTGTCTGTTTACTATACTTATTCACTGGTATCTTGTTGTCTCAGTGCCCTACCATTTTTTTCTATTTGAATTATGCCCCTGGCCTTGATCCCAAGTTTCTTAGTCTGAGTTACAAGATTTTTCAGGATTCTCATGTCCCTGACATTGTGCATGGCATCCGCCCTTCCAAGGCTTCTAACATTCCTCTCCCTGAGGATTTCCAAGTTCCAGAAGGTAGTTTACTGATTTCTATTGAGCTTTGGACTCGCATCTTTCGCATTTTGGCTTTTGAGTCTCGTACTTCGAGCTCTGTTATTCGTAATTTGACTGATTGTCAGGCTAAATTGATGCATTGATCCATCTCTTAAGTGTGTCACTTCCACATTCTGATGATGCTTCATCTTCTCAACCTCCGCCGTCTGATTGATTTTCTTCTTACCAAAAGGGGAGATGATTGAACAAGATTGAATGGGTTGGTTTTTATGGTTTTAGACCATTTTTATTTGTGATTGTCCTTCTCCTTTGATAAACCAAATCTATGCGAAGTAAAATATTTCAGAAAAGCAAGGTCTAAGTGCAAGCATACACTGTCGAAGAAGTAATAATCTAGGAGTATTCCGAGTAACAAACCCACAAGACTAGCAGTAGCTTTTATTTGATCAAGACTATAATTTAATGCAATCGAAGGTAACCAGAATGATTGTGTTGTGAATTAGTACAAATTGAGGTAATAAATAATGGTAATCGAACAGGGCTAACAATGCTTGAACCTTTTGGACTATATGTCAAAAGTTATGCAATGCATCACACCAGGACAGTGAAATATCATGGGCATAAATCTACACCTGGTCTGATGTCCAGTTCCTTTAGAAGTTTTAAGCAGTTACTACCGAATGTTACCATGGGTAGTTGAACCCCAGGTTAATTTAAGTTCAGTTTTTTTACCCTATGGTGTCCTTTATTCCTAAGGTGACGTGACCCTCCTATTCCTAGCCTTTTGGTTCCATATCCTTTCGTAAAATCTGTTTACGCTCTAACCTTCTCAACACTAAAATTCCATTGGATTGTTAAATCAAGTGACCAATTTTATTTCAACAAAGAGAATGCATAAATCAAGTTGGTGGAAAGTGCAATATTAACTTTAATTTCAACAAAGAGAATGCATAAATCAAGTTGGTGGGAAGTGCAATATTACTTAAGCTATAAAGACCATATGGCATCTACATTGTTGACCCCTAAAGGAATTTAGCTCATGATAAATGATAGAATAAATATTTTTATCAGATCAAAAGTCATTGCTACAATGTAGTTTGATAGGAAAGAAAATAAAGGAATAAAAATAATTACAAGGAATAAATAAAAGAAAAGAAATGCTAGAAAATTGCAACTTCAATGAACTTGAGATAAATTTTCAAGTTCCAAGTCTTTCCCTAGGATAATCTCCCATTTTCCAAGGTGAAAATTATTTCTTAGAACTCACTTCCCTGGGATGAGAAATCCTAACCTTAGAGAAACTTCTATTCGTAAGGTTCTAACTTAAAATATTAAAATGAACCCAAGGTGATTGCTGAAAAATGACAGAAACAATAATGAATAAAGTGGGTTCAACGAAGGAGTTGATGATCTCCATTTGGAGGGCTTCTATCTCTTTTATAAGTCCTTAAGTGGTTGGGGAAATTCGAAATTCAAGGTCTGAGCGACTTCTAGGTAAAATTGGAACTGAACAACTGATATACTTAGTAAAATGGAACTAATCTTGACTGATACGAAATTTGGAATTTCAGGGCCCAATACTGCGACCACATCGGATTTTTGCGGGCGCACCAAATTAAAATCCTACAAAAGCTACCAAAAACTGTCAAAGCTCACTAAATTAGCTCCAAATTATCAAATGTCATAATTAACCTTCAAGAGCTAAATTTTGTGGATTAAGCAAAAATTCAAGAGAAAACTCATGTGATAATTCATTTTTTCTTGTAAAAGGTGCATAAAAATGGCTTGAAAACATGCAATTTATAACATGAATCATCCTTCTCTCTGATTGTTGTTGTTGCTCGGGCTATATTGAAATTTATTTTGATTTATATGAGATGGTGTGTGTTTTTTTTCCCTCTCGCTCCGGTGTGTCTGGTTGGCTTGCCAATAAAAGAAAATCTTATGTCAAAGGTGGAGCTTGTTTATGGTTTGGTTGGTTGATAATATTTTCTTTTATTATGTTGGATATTTGATCTTTGACTTGGTGTTGGTATTCTTTCCTTATTGGTGACATATATTTGCTTGGGTGATCTTTTCTTTGTTTGAATTGTTGTCGTTGATGGTTTTCTTGCTTGATGAGAATTGTATTTATTTGTGTCTTCTCTGTCATTTTAAGGTAAGTTGTATTTTTGTCGTGTTGTGTGGCTACATAATCAGTGTGACAATCAAAAGTCATGCGGTTTTTTTAAAGCTTGGTCTGACCAAGTAGATTCTCTGTAGTGCTTGTTGAGTGTTCTTTTAACTAATAGGTAAAAAAGGGGTGAAGTCGTTGGCAGTATCAGTATTAGGGGGAGCCTAACTTGCTCATCAATATTTAGTTATGAGTAGACTGATTTTATGTAATCTTAGTTGAAGTGTATGTTGTAAAAACTAAGCTACATTCTAGTGGACCTTTTTTCACCTAGGCGAAAAGACTCTCAGACATAGGTGTGATTACACCAAACTATAACATTTTTTCTAGCTTGTGGTATTATTGTGATTCACCTGATTTTCAATCGAACATTTAGATATGAGCTTGAATTTTTTTTTTTTTTTTTTTTTTTACAATATGTGGGGTGAGTGATTTGAACCTTTTACCTCTAAATTGATAGTATATACTTGATGCCAATTGAACCATATTCTTTTTTACTCAAAAAATAACATTAGAAAATAAAACCGAACAAATATATTATTAGGAGATGAGCTAAAGTGAACATATAGTTCAATCGGAATGGACTCCTCCTCTCAAAGCCATGTCCAAATTTTCAAACTTTACTTTATTTCTTCTAAAAAAAAAGGTATAGAAAGTTAATACATGATTGTTATTAAATGAGAGGTAACTTGACATTAACTTTTATAAAAGAACTAAACAAGTCAAACCAACTTGATATTGTTTAATATACATGCTAAATATAACTATTCAAAAATAATAATTTGTTTTTGAGTAACCAAGTGCATGAGTTTAAGTCAATCGTGGTTTTTTGTTTTAAAGAATTAGTTCATAATACCATCATAGAATTTAATATTAATTAGGTTAATTTCAAATTTAGATCCCAACTTTTCATTTATGTTAAATAGGTTGATAAACAACTTTAAAAAGTTGTTACTAGATCTCCAAAAATTTAAATTTGTTTAATACTAATACATCTTTTAACCATAAAGTTTATCTCTAATAAATCCTTAAATTTTTCAATTTTGTATCTAATAAATTATTAAAATNTATTTAAAAATATATATATTTTTTTTTAAAAAAAAATCACAAATCTATGGATAGATAATTAAAAGTGAAGTAATTCATTATAACAAGATTCAATTTATGCACAATATATTTATAAATAAAAATAAACATATAAAATGTCAAGGATCTATTAGACACAAAATCAAAATTTCATATATTTTTTTTAGATATTTTTTAAAGTTTAAAGATTTATTAAACACAAACATAAAACTCTTAGAGATCAGATTTGTAATTTAAAATATTAGTCATTATAGATGACTTTTATTTAATTCTTGTTTTGATAATTAAGATAACTAATATTTTTCACTAATTTTCTTTAATTGATATCTTTAAACAAACACCTTGAATAATACGACATAAATCCAAACTCCATCTTTTTTGTATGGGGCATAAAAAAAATTTTAGGATAAACTTAAAAAGGATAAATTATAAAAAAATACCCTTAAACTTTATTATATGTTTTAAAAATATTTTTATACTTTCAAAAGTTATAATATTATACTTGAACTTTCATAACTCTTTCAAAAATACTCTTGAAATAGAATTGTGTTAGAATTTGAATGGAAATTGGGATGTGAAATAGTGTATAGGTAACAGAACGAAAATTTGAACCGCTACATCGTTTTAGGTCATTCTCACGTGGTTCTAAATTTCGATTTTTATTCGAAATTCTAAAGACTTTATGCTCCAATGATAGTTTTGAAACGTTTATGAAAGTTGAGGAATAATATTGTAACTATAGATGTATTTAAAAAAAAAAAAGAAAAGAAAAAAAGAATAGGGGTTATTTGTTATAATTTAGCCAACTTAAAAAGAAAGGCTAAAAACACAATTGAACAAAGAGTAGAATTTTATGTTGCTTGAAGAAATAGACAAAACAAGAAATGAGTAATTAAAAATAATATTAAAAAAAGAAAAAGAAAAAGTTAGCCCCACAAGAAAACCTCATATTTCCAATGGCAGCTGAACAAAACATTGCAATATTCAAATAAAATGTCATTGGCTATCTATGAGATCTCACTTATAAATATTTTAAATCAATAAATCATAATTGTAATAATATATCCAACAAAATAATATATTTATTCATTCAAAAATTGGTTGAACAGAAGGCTCCAACACAGCTTGTTTTGATTTCTTTGTCTTCCATATTAGACCCATAAAAAATTAATGCCATGTAATTAATTACAAAATATATGTTTAATTTTGTTTTCTAAAAAATTTGTTAATTTACTTCACGATTAAGTAAAGTGAGCATATTGGCAACTTCTATTATTTATTTTTAAAATTTCATGTATTTCTGAATATACTTTGTAAAAAAAATAAATAAATTACCGTTTGAAAAATTTTCACCCATAGAAAAAATATCAAACTTAAACAGAAATAGAAAAAAAATACTAATGAATATTGATAGCCTTTTATCAACGTATAAACTTGTATAAGTTTTTATTACTGATAGACTTCTATCAATCTCTCTTAAAGAAGATTAAATTTTTACTATTTTGTATAAATAATTTCTCTTATTTTTCTATTTTTAAAAATCTGTTTTTTTATATCTAAGAAATAAATAATAATTATTAGAATAATTTAGAAAGGCTTACAACTTATTCGGAACACCATATTTCACCGCTTCTTTTCCACCTACTAGCATGAATAGGAATATATTTTTGCCATTTTAAAAAATTGGCAAAAAAAGAAAATTTTGTTTTTTCCTACAAAAAAGTTGGTGGGTAGACTAATTTCCAAAAACTAACATTAAATAAATATTTTTAAATTAAATTACAAATTTAATTCATGAACGTTCATCGTGGGTTTATCTAATCTTTGATTTTCAAAATTATAAATTTAGTCCACTAACATTCAAATTCTTTTAAAATATTCCTAATCTATTTTAAGAGGAGATTTAAAATTTGGGGTTCAATTAGATAAAAAATTCTAATTTACATCTAATTGTTTACATAAAAAATTCAAATTTACATTTAATAGTTTAATCAATCTTAAAAAAAACTCGACCTTGTCAGGAATTTATTAGTTATAAAATTGATAATTTAGAGATATATTAGATAATTTTGAAAGTTTAGAGACCAAGTTATAAATTTGCAATTCAACGTAATTCTAATTACTAAGATTATTTTTCAAAATAGTGGTTTAAATTTAAACAATCCTTGCATGAAGACTGTTTTTAGAACAACAAATGACCAAGAACAAGACAATAATTGACTTGTTTCATAAAAATTAAAGCAAAAAAGAGAAACCTCTCAAAAAGCAAATTTTTTGTGAATGAAATGACAAAGTTTGTTGGTTTGTGACAAAGAAGGAAGAGGAAAAGAAGGAAATTAGATAGAAAAAAAAATGTCTACAGTAACAAAAGAAGCAAATGGTTAAAATCAGTGATGATGCTACTGAAAAAGCAGAGAATTTTTTTTATTTGGGTTTAATTACAATGCTTAAACTCGATCGTTGGCTTCGCTCTGCATGTGCGAGCTGAAGATTGGCTCCAGCAAGTCGCCCCCACGTTTTGTAAAACCGCCCCCACCATTATCCACCGAAGGATGTTTTCTGGGTTTACCGAGTGGACTTGAGAGATTCCATTTTCGACCTTCAGGATTTGGTCACCGGAGGGGAATTTCCATCGGTTCAGCGAGAGGTACGAGCTCTGTTTTTCCAGTTTCAGCCCATTTACTGATGTGGGGTTGCCTCATTTTGTCGATTACAGCATTTGGGTTGTTTTAGTTTTGCTGAAATTGCACTGCTCTTTGTTGATCTGGTAGATTTGAGGTTCTTTTGTTTTCATGGTTTGAGTTCTGGGCAGTTTTGCGATGGGGGGTTTTGTTGGGCATTCTTTGAAGTTTCTTCGTTGTAGGGTATACTGAATCAGTGTTTTTGCTGTATATTCTTTGTTAATTTGGAGCGATTTGGATGAGATTGGTGATACATTGATTGAGAAGGGTATGTGGGTTGAGATTACATTGTGAAGTTTATGTGTCAATGATTTTCTAATGGGAAATGGAAGTGTAGTGTTGGATTTTGTACTTGTTTAAGGGTCTGTGAATTGGATTATGGCTTCACCTTCTCCAAGTATTTCTCCTCCTGAGAATCCATCAGATTCTTCGGTTTTTTCACCTCCTTCTCCTTCTCCTCCGGCGGAATCTGCAACCTCTCCCTCATCTCCTACATCTTCTGAGCCTAATCAGACTGGTGAACCTCCTACATCACCTCCTAGTTCTTCAGCTCCACCTCCTCAATCACCACCAGCTGTTCCTGATGCTCCTCCTCCTTCTCCTCCATTGTCTCCTCCTCCATTGACAGCATCACCACCTGCACCACCAGCATCCCCACCTCCTTCTCCCCCTGCTGATGGTTCCCCACCTTCACCTCCGCAATCTTCGCCCTCACCGCCGCCACCTTCACCACCATCTTCCCCACCACCACCACCACCACCTTCAACAACATCACCACCACCTTCCTCTCCATCACCACCTCCTCCGGAGCGATCCAGTACCTCTCCTCCTCCTGAAGCTTCACCTCCCCCTCCTGACTTATCACCTCCGCCACCACCAGCAGCAGAAGATGGTTCTCCACCTCCTCCATCCAATCCTAGACCTCCATCTTCCACTCCTTCTCCCCCTCCCCCCGATACAATTTCGCCTTCTCCACCTCCACCAACTAATGTCCCAACACCACCTTCATCAACCGGAGAATCACCTAAAGTATCTCCCCCATCCCACAAGACTTCTCCTCCTCCTTCTGAGTCTCAATCTCCACCTTCAGATAACTCCCCTGCACCAAGGTCCACAGTACCATCAGCTCCTCCTTCAGTCCCTTCATCGTCTGCTCCTCCTCCAGTTAGTGATCCTGGTTCTCCAACCAATTCATCTGGTGGAAGTCCTGTTACCCCTCCAACTTCTGTTACACCAGAACAACCAATTCCAACAATCAATGGTACCAATGTGGCAAATAACACAACCACTAGTAAAGGGGGTTTCAGCACTGGAACATCTGTGGCAGTTGGCAGTGTGGTTGGTGTTCTAGTGCTGAGTCTTGTTATCATGGCTCTGTGGCTTGTTCAGAAACGGAAGAGAAGAAAGAAGAATATCCCTTATACCATGGCTTCTCCTTTTTCCTCTCAAAACTCAGGTACTGTATTTGAACACTGAATCGTAAATGTATTTTCTTTTATAATGATTGATAAAAGAATTGTCTGATTTAATGTAGAGGATTTTGAGTAACACATATGAATTATATGGAGAGAGAGAGCCATGGAGGGAGGCTTGTTTGGTTATTTGGTGAAGGGGACCCCATATGTTTCATTAATTATATGAGATTTTTTTTTTTGTATTGTATTAATTTAAGCCAGTTTTCAATTTCAAGGGAAATATTCTTTGTTTCTATAGTCTTAGAAATTTAAGAAGAAAAAGAACTGACGTGGCCTCATGGTTGATCGAGTCATTGAGGATGACATACTACATGGCAGTATGGACCTTTAGTCTTGATTTCATGTGATTGTCATTGGAATTTATATATTAATTGAAGTTTTCAATCTAGGTACATCTAAAGTCCCCAAGGATATAATTTGTGGTTGATAAACTAAAGCTACTTTCATCCCTACCTAGAAATTTCAAAGATATCCATGGCTCCCCCACAAAAGTAGATTCCATATGATATTAGATGCTCTATTCAGAAAAGATTAGTTACAGTGTGGGTTTAGTTTCGTGTTTACATTTGGGATTTTAAATATTTATTATTTTAACTGTTTCTGTTGTACTTGGCCTGAGCTACATGGCACCAGAACATCAATTAGCTTGGAAACTGGAGGAGGTTTTTTTTTTTTTTTTGGGGGAGGGGGGGGGGGGTGTATATTTCTATTTCCATTTAGGATACATGAAGAATTATTTGGAGTGTTTCATAATTATGAATACTAATGAATATTCATGTATTCTCCAGATTCCCTTTTCCTAAGGCCCCATTCTTCAACTCCCGTAGTAGGAAGTCGTACTGATAGTGATTTCAAGTATTCATCGTCGGAAGGAGGTGGAGTAGTTAATTCCAGATCATTTGCTTATGATGACCTATACCAGGCAACAAGTGGGTTTTCATCAAACAATCTTTTGGGGGAAGGTGGATTTGGTTGTGTGTACAAAGGCACCCTTGCAGATGGAAGAGACGTAGCTGTTAAACAACTTAAAGCAGGTGGTGGACAGGGAGAACGAGAGTTCAGAGCCGAAGTTGAGATTATTAGCCGAGTACACCATCGCCATTTGGTTTCCCTGGTTGGTTACTGTATCTCTGATTATCAAAGATTGCTCGTCTACGATTATGTTCCAAACAATACCCTTCATTACCATTTGCACGGTAAGATGTACTTTATGAATTCTGATGAAAATGTCTAGAGAATTCTTACATATTCTGTTATCATACTTTTTTATAAGCATGCAACATTTATGCAATATTATCTAGTTTATAAAGTAGGTTTTTTTTTTTTTTTTTTTTTTTTTTTTTTTTTTTTTTTTTAAATTTCAATTTTATAACCTCTTTCGATTGTATTGCACTTTATAAACATTCCTGAGAAGCCTTCATCTTTTTTGTTCCCCCTCTAAATGGAAAATGCCATGCCCATTTTGGGACTTCTCAATTTTTTTCTGCATAGGATTGCTGCATAAACTATCATTTTGATTTTAACTCTTAAGAAAAACGACAATAATACCTGTGGAAAATTTTAATTTCAGGGGAGAACAGGCCAGTTTTGGCTTGGGCTACACGTGTTCGAATTGCTGCTGGTGCAGCTCGTGGAATTGCTTATCTACATGAAGATTGTAAGTTTCTCTCTTTGGACATTGTTAGTAAAGTATATTCACCGTGGGCTAGGTAGTAAGTCTTTGGAATTAGTTGGGATGCGCATAAAGTCGGGTGAAGTTTGACGGCATATGTGTTATAACAAATAACAAGTGACTCTATAATGCTCAATTTTGGTGGTGCTTCCGCTTGTTATACATGTTGTTTCATTAATTCTTCATTCTCATCATACATCCATTGTTATGGTTCTTCCATTTTATGGAAATCTAGTTAGATATTAGTAATCTCCAGTCTTGTCTCCAAGCGTTTGATTTCTGCTTTGACTTTTCTAAATATTTTCAACTATCCCCCTCAGTATTATGGTGATTCTTACCAGGTCATCCACGCATTATTCACAGGGATATTAAATCATCTAACATTTTGCTTGATGTCAATTTTGAAGCTCAGGTAATTTGCTATATTCTTTTGAACTGCAGTGGCAATTGTTGACACTAAAACTATAGTTTGGGAATGATGGTTAGAAAAAACCAAAGGACTTTCTATGATAAACATAGAGATTAGAAGATTTTTAAGCTGTAGGCAATTTGAGGGCTTTTGATACCACTTGTCTTTGTACTTTTCACATTTTCAGTACAAAACATAGATTTTCATTGAACAGGAGAAAAGAATATATACCCCATCAATCACATGCCCTCCCAAATTTTTTAATATCATCAGAAATCGAGCTGGAAGCACTTTTATTTAGTGATTGCTATCACTGATTTGATCAAACTTCTTAAGGAATAACATAAGATCATGATATGTATAGTCCGATGTTTTTCCAACTCTGTGAACTTTTAGTTATTCTTCGTTTGCTTCTGATATTCTGTGCTCTACAACTAACAGGTTGCAGATTTTGGGCTTGCTAAGTTGGCATTGGATTCACATACTCATGTAACAACTCGTGTTATGGGAACCTTTGGGTATGTCACTAAGAGTACTTATGTTTAGTTTTCTCAAGAGCAAGTTGCTATATTTATGCACTTTCTCTTTTCACGATGACCATGGTTTGAGTAATACGGTGCCGGTGTATACTTGCTTACTCGGTGAAGCTTTTTTACAACTTTCAATTTCAGGAACACGAACCTTAAACTACGCAAATAATAGGATTAAAATGAAAAAATTTCAAAACCAGATTAGAAAGTTATCTATAAATCAAGTAATAAATCACACAAAATTCAATTAACTAAATGTCCAGATCTAAAATGCTCTAACCATCTAGAGATACCCAAACCTAGCTACAAATCAAACAGGGGGGAAAAAGTCCAAATTCAACATCAAAATGGCCAAACCCAACTAAGAAGCATTCAACAGGACTATGAGAACCAATATCCATAAAAATTAAAAATTAAGAAAGAAGAGCCCTAGTCCAAACAACAACATTTACAATTAGTCATGAACTTTCAAAGAATAGAGATTCAACAACTGAATGATATTAATTTCACTTATTTAATTTTATGATTCAATCTAATGAAATTAAACTAAGGTTAGATTTCTTTACTATAGAAGTAGTTTTTTCTAAAAAAAGATAATAATAAGAAGGAAACATTTCATTAAACAAAAGAAAAGAAACAAACAAACATTTCACTAAACCGAAGAAAAGAGGGAGGGGAAGACCTCAACCTGGGAAGCAATGGCATTTCTGCATGATATATATTTGATCCTAAGGGCTATTTCAATAATACAGCCCTGCATGGTGCTTCTCTGCTTTTTACTTCAGGAATTGCAAATGGCCTGTTCAGTTCTAATTGTATAACTCAATATGCAATATGCATTTTTATGTTCATGTTTCTGCACTTGCTAAATGTAAAAGTTACTATCTGCAATCTTCAGATACATGGCTCCAGAGTATGCAACAAGTGGGAAATTGACAGATAAATCTGATGTTTTCTCTTTTGGGGTTGTACTTTTGGAGTTAATTACTGGTCGCAAGCCTGTAGATTCTTCTCAGCCTCTAGGGGATGAGAGCTTAGTTGAATGGGTAAGCCCTCTCTATCTTAACTTCTTTCTTGCTATTAACCAGGCGAGGTATTTGCAAAACTGAAGCCTCCGTTTTATGTGTTCTATCTTTGCTTCTTTAGAAGAATAAAAAAGAAAGAAAGAAAGAAAAAAGAAATAAAGCAATAAAAAAAAAATCTGAAACTCTTTCAAAACTTTAACCTGATTTTAGTTCTCTCCGTTGAATAGTATTCTGGTGGGAACCTGCAAGTAAACACATAAGAAAAACTGACAAATATATATCTATATCTATATCTATATATATATTTCCTAAAAGGGCACAAAACTTTTCAGTAAGGGAATGACAAGAGACTAATGCTCAAAGATGAAAAAAGGTACTTAAAACAATACAAGAAACTTAGAACATCAAGAAAATGTAAAGGAAAACATAATTATGAAGGTGAAATGGAAGCCATGAAAAAGGAATTTGTAAGTTTGGTTGAGCCGGTGAGGTAAAGTAACTCATAATATTACAACTGTTTGGAAGAATCAAATAAATCATGTAGCTTGAAATCTAGCCTTTCAAATATTTTTCCTTGTCAAAGAAAGTACCCTCGAAGTGCGAATGTATTTCACATTTGAAGAATTTCCTCATCATTGGAGTTTTTCTATCTATCACCTTCCATACTTTAATGATGGGAAGTGCACATTACTTTTCCATCTTATAATTTTGCTCATATTATTTCAATCATAAAAAACAAGCAAAGATGAGGCAATTTAAGCGTACTATATCTGAAAATGGAATGTATGGTAAAAAGTTATGCTTGGTCCTGTTGCATTCAGTTTCATGAACACTGAGGACGATCTGACAATAGTTGAAAGGATTGCTCGTTTGGAGTGAATCGACAAGAGCAATTCTGTTGGTGATGTTAATGCATTACATAATAATTCTCCCTTTTAGTGCACTACTGATTTCTATGCAAAGCCAATGCAGTAGGAAATTTATCAAGCTGTTACCAGAGGCTTAATATTGCCTATTTGCCAAATATTTAAGGGCCAGGCCTACCTTCCTCATCTTGGTAATTTATGGGGGATTTCTTCTATACAGGGCTAAACTAACCTTACAACTGGTAGCAGGAATTTTAAAGAAGGAAACCTCTTTTTCATCTTCTGCGGTTTGAGTAGATTCTTACATTAATCTCAACACTCTTAGATCTAGGTTGAAACTGTTCGACTGAATGAATGGGGCTGTTGATTTTGCTCATATTTTGCCACTTAAATCATTCTTATTTTTAGATCCGTTTGCTTTAAAATTCATTTGTACATTAACCTCCATGGAAACTTCAGGCTCGACCATTGCTTGCACAAGCGATTGAGGATGAGAATTTTGAAGAATTGGTGGATCCACGGCTAGACAACAATTATGTAGACAGAGAAATGTTTCGGATGATCGAAGCAGCCGCCGCTTGCGTTCGTCATTCAGCAGTAAAGAGGCCAAGAATGAGTCAGGTTAGTATCTTCATATCATATATAAAAGTTCCAACTAAATGAAAAAAACCTCCCATATAAACATATTCCAACTTAGGGGGAAAAAGTAAGATGAAACGTATTGTTTTGACATCAGGTGGTGAGAGCTCTAGACTCTTTAGATGAAATGTCAGATCTTGCAAATGGGGTGAAGCCTGGGAAGAGTGGAGTGTTTGATTCAGCTGAACATTCTGCTCAGATTAGAATGTTTCAGAGAATGGCTTTTGGAAGTCAAGATTACAGTTATGGTTATTCCGATCGAGATCGAAGCCGAAGTTATAGTCAAAGTCAGAGTAGCTGGAGTAGAGAATCCAGAGATCAAAGTCCCTCGGTGCCTATGAATCGATCCCGGCAATGGAACATCTGATATGTGTTTATTTTACATCTCTGGCAGATTTTGGAGCTGGAGTCAGGTCCTACCATTCAATTCTTTGTAAATCTCTGCTTAATTTTTCTCATCTCAATTTTTTTTTGTTCCTGTTCTCCTCTCTGCTAACAAGGTTTTGCCATGATAAAGCTGCTTGATATTGTATTCTTACAATTTGAGGCTGAAAATGCTACACCATTTCATTGTATTTTTCAATTTTCAGGAACAACTACAAATGTATGTACTATTCTTTGCACAATTATTACAATTATTCTCAGTGGTAATGGGTAAGTACATGAATTTTGAAGAATGACTTGGCATCGAGTCTGATTTTTGGGATGAATTTACTTGGCCATATCTTGTTTAATTCTTTGTACGTATCTTCCCTTTTTACCGGGATAAGGGTAGAGAGATTTGAGTCTGAAACTAATTTATTTTATGACCTAATGTAGTAAATTTTTTATATTTTGATTTTGGTACTTTAAAAAATATAGATTATATTTGAGACATATGAGGTCCTTCTATTTAATTTTGAACTTTTCTTCCTTTAAATTTATTGAAAATTAAGGGTAGAAGAGAAAAAACACTAGAGTTACATGGAAAACCCTAAACTAGGGAGAAAAAAACCACGATGAGAGATTTTTTATTAATTTATGATACACAGTACACAATACAAGGACATATATAAATAACCAAAGGAATGAAACCCTAGATTGTAGGCACCACATAAAAAGACTAAAATGCCCTTAGGGCTAAACAACATTTTCAACACTCTCCCTCAAGATGGGGCATAGATATCAATGAGACCCAACTTGCTAACACAGGTATCAAATGTTTGTCTCGGCAACCCGTCGATGAGGACATCCGCAATTTGTTGACTGGATGGAACATAAGGAATACAGATACTACCGTTATCTAGTTTATCTTTGATGAAGTGTCGGTCGATCTCAATATGTTTGGTTTTGTCATGTTGAACAGGATTGTTAGCAATATTAATGGCAGACTTATTATCACAATAAAGTCTTATTGGGTCATGACTCTCCTGATGGAGATCTATCAGAACCTTTCTCAACCAAAGTTCTTCACAAATACCAAGGCTCATAGCTCTGTACTCTGCTTCAGCACTGCTCCTAGCCACGACACCTTGCTTCTTACTTCGCTAGATAACTAAATTTTCCCACACAAAATTACAATATCCAGAGGTAGACTTCCTATTAGTAATAGAACTAACCCAGTCTGAATCTGTGTAAGCCTCAATGCATCTTTTGTCATATTTTTTGAATACCAAGCCTTTTCCAGATGTAGACTTTAGATATCTCAGAATCTGCGTAACTGCTTCCATGTGTCTTTCATAAGAAGCCTGCATAAACTAACTGACCAAACTAATTGCATATGATATATCAGGTCTGGATGCGAAAGATAGATAAGCTTCCCCACAAGCTGTTGATATCTTTCCTTGTTAACCGGAACATCATCTACTGATTCTACCATATTACTATTGACTTCTACTGGCGTATTTGTAGGTTTGCACCCTGTCATTCCTGTTTTTCTTAACAAGTCTAGTGTATTTACTCTGAGTCTCTGAGATCCCTTCCTTTGATATTGCTACCTCCATACCTAGGAAATATCTCAAGTCACCAAGATCTTTAATCTCGAACTCATCTGCCATCCTCTGTTTCAACATGCCAATCTCAGTTGAATTATCCCCTGACAAGATAATATCATCAACATAGACAATTAGAACAACTATTTTCTCTAATGTTAACCTCTTAGTGAACAAGGTATGATCAGAATGTCCTTGAACAAACCCCTGGAACTTGACAAAAGTAGTGAACTTATCAAACCAAGTTCTAGAAGACTACTTCAAGCTATACAAAGATTTCTTTAATTTGCAAACCTGATTGGCAAACCGTGCTTCAAAACTCGAAGGTGGGTTCATATAGACCTCTTCTTCCAACTCACCATTCAAAAACGCATTTTTCACATCCAACTGGTGTAAGGGCCAGTCTTAATTAACGTCGACGGAGAGAATAACACGAATAGTGTTAAGTTTTGCCACAGGTGAGAAGTTTTCTGAGTAATCCACCCCATATGTCTGAATGAATCCTTTTGCAACTAACCTGGCCTTATATCTATCGAGAGTCCTATCAGACTTGTATTTGACAGTGAACACCTTTTGCATCCTATTGTTTTGTGACTTTTCAGAAGAACTGCTAGATCCCATGTTCTGTTTGTCTCAATGGCCCGCATCTCCTCCATAATTGCGGCTCGCCATTCAGGAACTTCCAGAGCCTTGTGCACATTGCCTGGAATCATCACGGTGTCCAGGCTGGTAGTGTAAACTTGAAATCTCGTAGACAGGTTACTGTAGGACAAGAAGCTTTTCATAGAGTGCTTGGTGCACAACCTCGTCCGTAGGGCAATCAGTAAATCCAAGGTAGCATCAAGCTCACTGGTCTTGTCTACTTATTCATCTGTACCCACTGGTTGCACATTTTCAGTTTCCTGTTTATCTCTGGGCAATTCACCATTACCATCAATCTTGACTTCGTCAGAGGTCACTACATCACCTTCAACACATTCATTATCATCAGAAATAGAGGTCTTTGAGCCGGTTCTGGTTCTGACTCTCGAACACCTTCCGACAGAGCAACTGGGGGAACTATTTCCTTTCGGAGATTTTTCCTAGAGTAGGTTACCTAAGGTACTTGTTTTGTAGGGAGGACAGGATCATTTGTTTCAGGAATAGGCTCTGGAAACAGATATAAAGGAATAGAGTAGGTAGATATGTTAGCCTCTTCACTTGTAGTCTCCCCCTGAAGAGGACTAACGGGAAAAAAGGGCTTGTCCTCTTGAAAGGTGACATCCATGGTGACAAAATACTTTCGAGAGGAAGGTTGAAAACACTCGTATCCCCATTGATGGAGTGGATACCCAACAAACACACATTTTTGGGCCCAAGGAGCAAATTTGCTCTAGTGAGAACCGTGATTATGAATAAAAACAATACAGCCAAACACTCGAAGAGGAACATCTGGGAAAAGACGACTAGAAAAAGAAAAAAAAACTCTTTAAAACACTCTAAAGGGGTTTGGAATTTGAGCACATAGGAGGGCATCCGATTTATGAGATGAGCTGCAGTAAGTACAACATCTCCCCACATATACGATGGTAGGGAAGCAGGTATCATGAGAGAATGGGCTACTTCAATAAGGTGACAATTTTTCGCTCAATCATCCCATTTTGCTAAGGGGTATAGGCACAGGAATTCTGGTGGATGATACCTTTAGATGTTAAAAACTCGTGGAGGGGCTGATTAATAAATTTACATCCATTGTCATTCCGAAGAATGATAATTTTGGTATTGAACTGAGTTTCGACGGTAGTATAGAACTGTTGAAATACCACCGTCACTTCAGATTTGTCTGTAAGAAGAAACACCCATGTAAGACGGGTGTGATCATCTATGAAGGTGACAAACCACCGTTTTTCCGACACATTTGTGACATTAGACAGACTCCAAACGTCACTATGTATTAAATGGAAGGGTCGGGAAGGTTTATAGAGTTGTGAAGTAAAGGAGGCTCTGGGCTGCTTTGCATAAATATAAACATCACAAGATAAAGAAGACACAGTCACATTATGAAATAAGTGGGGGAAACAGATATTTCATATAATGAAAGTTTAGATGTCTAAGCCGAAAGTGCCATAATAAAAAACCAGTTTCAGAAATAGTAAGAGAAGACAATAAACTAATCCTAGACAAACTCCTAGAAGAAGCATCATCAGAGAGGAAATAGAGCCCCCTATTGTGCCGGGCAGTGCCAATCATCTTCCCCGAGCTCAGGTCCCAAAATAAAACATAATTTGCTGAGAAAACGACTTTGCAGTTCAAATCTCTGGTTATTTTACTGATCGATAGCAAATTATAAGATATCTTTGCCACATGTAAAACATTCTGTAAAACCAATCCCTGAATCGGAGATAAGTGACTTTTTCCAGTAACATGAGCAAAATACCCATTTGCAATTCGTATTCTCTCATTTCCAACGCTTGGATAATAGGAGAGAAATTGATCAGATGATCCAGTTAAGTGGTCAGTTGCTCCAGAGTCAAGGATCCAGGATTCATCCCCCTCAACAAAGAAACTAAAAGACTGAGGAGTACCTGATTGGATAATATTGCCAGTTCCAACTGTACCTGGATCCACCTGGCTGAGCCCTTGAGGAGCACCATCAACTGTTTCACCAACGAAGGCTCGACTGGACTTAGATTTATTGTTTGGAAGGCGTCGCTTGCCATTTGGTGGTTGACCATGTAATTTCCAGCATTGGTCTTTTGTATGCCATGGTTTCGTACAATGTTCACAAATTAGAGGGGTCTTTCCATTCTGTTTGTCATTCTCTGATCTAGATGACTTAACTCCAAACGCAGCAGAGTCTAAGGCGGTGGTTGTTGTACCATTCATAGTTCTTGTTCGATCCTCTTCCAATCTGGCTTCTGAGCAAACTTTCATCAGGGACGACATTGGTTTTTGTCCCAAAATTCAGCTCCGAACACCATCAAATTTCGAGTTTAAGCCAGTCAGAAAATCATATACACGGTCAGCCTCCTCAATCTTTGAATATTGAACCTCGTTGACTAGGCAACTCCCAACTATTCCCGACACAAATCCATTTCTTGCCACAATAGTGATAATTTATTGAAATAGAATGTTACATCAAGAGTCCCCTGCTTGCACTCATGCACCTGTTTCCTCAATGTGTAAAGTCGTGAAGCATTTTGCCTCTTCGAATATAGTTTCTGGACAACTTCCCAGATATCCCAAGTCGATGCTAAGTAAAGGAGTGTCTTCTCGATTTGGGTTCCATACTATTTATTAAAATCGAGTGGAGGAGAGAATCCTCCCCCTTCCATATACGTTCCTGAGGATCCCCAAGGCTCGGTCTAGGTATCTCCCCGGTTAGATATTTGAACTTATGTCATCCCTTGAGTACCATTCTCACAGATTGTGACCAAGAAAATTAGTTCTAGCCATTAAGTTTTTCGTCAATAGATATTCCTGCAGAATTACCCACAGAACCGGACATAATGTCTGCAAAAGGTAAAGTAGGGTAAGCAGTTACCGGAGTTTCTGAACATAACTGAAATCTTGGATATGTATCTGGATGAAAGTTAGTCGACGGATTGGCTTTGAATCTAATGGCTGCCCTAAGGCAGAAATATGTTGCTGCAATTTTTTTAGTTGCTGTTGAAACCCAATGGTCCCACTAAAACCCGTTGTAGGTTGTTTCTGCCCATAAACCCCTGAAAAATTGGTTTCTGCTGGAATGGGAAGAGAGGCTTGATGAGTCGGCTGACCAGAGGAAAGAACGTGGGAAAAAAATACTTGGTGGAATGAGTTTGGTTGGACCGGCTAGATCGGCTGGGTCTGGTAGCTCGAAGGATCGGGTAGAAAGGATGGCAAAGAGGAAGAGACGAAAGGGAAATCCTGGCCTAGAAAAAACTTCTGTGATGAAGATGAAGGGAGGCTGACGACATCTGGGCTGCGATCGGTGACCTGGCTGTGACCGGGCAAAGTCGACGGCTGCGATGGAAGACCTTCGACGGCCACTAGAGTAATCAGTGGCTGGAGAGATCGTTTAGCGCTCCACTGTTGGATCGACGAACGACTGCTGTCCCATGTGTTAGATCTAAATGGATGCGTGATTGTTTAGTGAAGAAGCATGGTCGATCAGGTCTGTTCGAGTGGCGGCTGTCTGCCCTACGAACGGTTGGATCTGTATTGGTCTAGCGTAAATATTGGTCGATGGCGGCCCTAATTTCAGCACTTTAGGAATTTTCCATTAGAGTTCCATCCCCTGCTAGGGTCGACGACTGAATCTCTTCTATTCCAGCTACAGTCTCATCACCATGCTCTGATATCATATTGAAAAGTAAGGGTAGAAGAGAAAAAACACCAGAGTCACGTGGAAACCCCTAGACCAGAGAGAAAAAACTACGATAAGAGTTTTTTTTTTTTATTAATTTCTGATACACAGTACACAATACAGGGACATGTATAAATAATCAAAGGGATGAAACCCTAGACTGTAGATACCACATAAAAAGATTAAAATGCCCCTAGGGCTAAACAACATTTTCAACAAGATTAAACCATTATAGGGTAGGGATCAAACTAAGGAACTTTTAACTTGGCTTGTCATTATATTTATGAAGGTATAAAAGCTAAACTACTATAAGAAATGAAGCACATTATATTTACGAAGACATAATGATTATAAATAATGTAAAAGCACAAAAAATATTATAAGAGATGTTGGAATGTCTTGAATCTGTTATATTGTTGGGTTTTATGTCCTAAAATTCGCAGTTTGTAAAATGATAAGCATCTTCTATAATTAATAAACTTTTTATTGATTTCATAAATTGTATGAGAGTCTAAATCCAATAAACTAAGACCCATGACTATTATATGAGTACTTGAACTTTATGTGGAGACATAAGAGTCGACCAGGTTTGAGTAAATAGTCAAAATGATCTATGGTACATAAATAAGGTTGGGTACCTTATTCTGGTAATACCACTGGATGCGCTCTACTCTGTAGTTGTTACAAAGAGTCGTAAAGTGCTACATACAATGTGATCCTAATTCGTACATGTTATGACATGAGGAATGAGGGTGTCCTATGTGATGAATTTGTATAAGATCAGAACCAAGAAATAAGTCACTCTTACTTTATAACGTTGTTTACTGTATAAGACTAACTATTTCACTTAGATGACCTAGGTAACTCGATCTTAATCCTGAGCTAACTATGAACTTCTGTTTATTCGGGATTGCCCTTAGATTTGCATAGGCGAGGGTTGGCTCAACAGCGCCGGCTCAATAAAACTCTCATTTCAGGGGTAAGACCTAATAGATAGCTGGGAACATAGGGTGCAAGATGGAGTTCACGCCTACCCAATTTAGGGATAGGAGAAAGGTTGTTCTCTCAAGTACTGAATCCAGGTCTTGAACAAGGGGCCCCACCTTCTCATTGGGTTGAGAAAGTTTGGTTTAGTGATTGGATCACAAACCAGTTGTTCATTAAAGGATCAGTAGGGACTTGAGGAATAAGACGTAATCTCGGGGGTAAAACAGATATTTGACCTAGTCGTTATTACGAACAACCTGTGAATGGTCGACTTGCTGATTATAGTTAAATCATGTGGACATAATATATATAGAGAGTGTAACTATGGACTTTAGTGGAGTGACCCATTAGTTAACGAATGAGGATTAATCTGGTATAATGAGTTTAGCTAATTAATCTCGGATCGTTGGAGCCCATGATCTGTATGTCCGCGAGGTCCCCCTACTAGCTCGTAACGAACTAGCTCTAGAATAGTGTGATAAGTTAATTTGAAACGTTCAAATTAGAATTAAGGGAATTGGTAATTATATAAGATATAATTATGTGTAATTTGAGAATTAAACGGAATAGGAGAATTTATATATTTAAATATGATTTAAATATATAAAGATGGATATGTGTAAGAATTAATTTAATATTTGATATTAAATTAATTAGTTTTATTTAAAAATTAGTTTATGAAATTAATTTCATTTTTCAATTTTTAAAATCAAAATGGATTTTGGAAATATCATTTTTTATTTTATGATAAAATTAAAAATTTATGAAAAACGAAACACAAATGGAAAAGGTTGATTTTCCATTATCCATCTTTCAACGTGTTCACATAAAAGCATCTTCTTTGCCTTGTCTTTCTCCAAGCATGAGCTGTAACTCATGCAACTCTTTCTTTTGCATGTTGATCTGCAATATATTGAAGAGTTTGGAGTGAAATTCGGGCATGCAATCTATAGAGAATTTCAGAGAAAATTCGGGTTAAAGAATTGGTTCTTCACCAAGATTATTGGTGTGAGCTTTTCTCCTTCAACCCTTGGTTCAAGCTTGTTTTGAGTCCCACAATTCAATCTAGAGCACCAAGAGAATAGTGGGGAAGATCTTGAGGTGGTCTGCAACAAGATTCGAATAAGATAGCAACTGGAGTAAGATCTTTAAAAAAGTTCTACAAGAGGTATGTCTTGAAACTCACTTGTTTTCTGCAAGAGCATACTTTATATTTTTGCCAAAATTTGTGAATTAGAGTGCTTAGATGATCCTTGTGCTTCCGTTGTTGCTGATACATTCCTACATATATAGCACTTCGAATGATGCAAGATTAAAATCGTACTTGACATATTTAATTATTTATGGTTTATTTATGATTATAATTCTAGAGTTTAGAGAAGTACACTATATAAACTCTATAACTTTAGAGGCGTCAATATTATGTATTCTGTAACATTCTCTCTAATAAAATTCTTCTCCTTTTGCCTCATGGACGTAGCTAACACATTGTTAGTTAATTATGTAAATTTGTGTGGCAATCTTCTCCATTCTTTTACGTTTTCTATAATTTACTTGTAACCAGAGATGTCCAAAATGAGCATAGTTCAATTCATATTGTGTTTGTACTACCAACTTTAAAGTTAGAAGTTTGATTCATTTACACCACATATGATAAAGAAAACATATTATAAGAGACGAAGTACAATAATTATTGGTATATAACTAGGGTTAAAATTATAAAATCTAGGAAGAAACACCTTTTTGGTTTTTATCTTTTAGGTTTAGTTTTCATTTAGTCTCTAAGTTTTAAAATATTACACTTTTACCTTTGAGTATCGAGTTTAATTTTTTTTTAACTTCTATGTTTCAAAATATTATATTTTTATCCTTTGAATTTTTAGTTTTCAAATATGTGATGTTAATGTCTATAAATTAATTTAAAAAGAATTAAAATAGTATTAATTAAATTAGCTTTCACTCATTTCATCACTATTAAATTAGTAAAAAAATCACATCATAATTATTTTTAATTAATTAACTAAAAGTTAAAATCAAATATCAACGTATGCATTTGGGAGTTGAAACTTAACAATTAAATGAAAATCTATTTAAAAGTTCAACAGTAAAAGAAAAAATGTAACGTTATGAAATCTAGGTACGAAATAAAAATTAAACTCAAAACTCGGGTGATTGTATACCATTTTTTAAGATTAGGAACGAAGTGAAAACTAGAATCCGAATTGAGGATATTTTGTTATATTTCAATTAATTCAGGACTAAAACGACATCGTTTCTTAAGCTAATGGGAAGGAGAATCTATCCTCTTTGGTAAATCGGCACATAATTTCTCTCTACTTTCTCGCCGAGAGAAATCTTGGTTTCAAGAACAAGAACAGAATCATCAAATAGTGAAGGAGAGAGAGCTCAGAACGAAGAACTTCAGAAATGGGAGAAGAACAAGAGGATTCACAGAGGCTGAAGAGAGCAGCGGCGGCAGCATACGACTACGAGAACGATCCCAGATGGGCTGATTACTGGTCCAACATTCTGATCCCTCCTCATATGGCTTCTCGCCCCGATGTTGTTGACCATTACAAGCGCAAGTTCTACCAAAGATACATCGTGGGTTCTCTCCCTTTTCATTGTTTTCGATTTGGGTGTCGCTATTTTCCTCAATTAGACTCCGTACTCACTAATCGTTTGTTGGGGTTGTTTTCTTTCTATTAGATTTTTATTCTCTTTCTTGTTTTCGCATTATATAATTTGGTTCTCGCTAATTTCTGTTATGTAGAGGGTTAGTGTTAGTGCAATTTTTATTGGGAATTTTCATTTTTAGATTTTTAGATTTTGAGATTTCTTGTGATTTTGGGTTCTTGGAGTCGAGAGAAGATATTCAAGTTCAATTACAAGGCAATCAGTTAAAATCTTGGACTTGTTTTGTTTAAGCTGCGAAATAGGGCGTTTGTTTAACTGTCCTCTTTTATAGAATTTGTGCTTTTTGGTTATTCAAGTGTCTTCTTGCGTTTGTTTTAAATAATTACTTTATGCTTCTTTTCCTTACTTGGTTTTTCAAAACAGGATCCCGAACTTGTAGTAGAGGCCATGTCTTCAAGTAGTTCAACTCAGTCATCTAGACCTTCAGCAACATCTTCCGCAGCACCCCCTCCTACTAATGATCGAAGTCGACCACGGAGTTCAGGTAGAAGTTCTGTTTTTTCCCCCTCTTAATGCTAGACATCAAGATCTAGACATTTCTTTTATGTGCATGTTGAATTTACCTGATTGTATTTCCATAACGCATTGCTTGTGATGAAGCAGGATCAACGACGACTAGGACTTCAGGTACATCTGCAAGTGCAGATGCTAATCCAACTCCGTTGCGCTGGGATCGACAAACAATTCAGTTTTCTGTCAATGCATGGGTAGGTAGTTTAGTTCATGCTTGCTTATATGATGTTGCAAAGTTGGTATAACTACAGAATGTTTGAGGGCTACACAACGTCATTTATGTATTTATTTTTTTCTTAAATTTGAGGTGCTGGTTTCCTGAAAGCTTGTATGAAGTTTTCAGTCACGCACTTGGATTATTTTATTCGTCAATGAAATTGTTTCTTATCCAAAAAACAAAAAAAGAAAATTACAAATATTCCATCATTTCTGATAGATGAAATGTAATTCTCATAGGTTTTGTTGAATTTTTTTGTTCATATTTCCATACCCTAATTGTATCTGAAATGCTTTTTCTTCTCTTTGTGGAACTATCCCCTTCATTGCCAAAACTGTCTTCTGTTTGTGTGTGCATGTGTACGCCTGTTATGCACTTCAATCCCTAGATATAGAGAGTAAGATGCACACATCTCTTCTACTTTGAAAGTTCATATTTGATAGTGCCGGATCTTTCTCCAAGATTTACCGCCAGGTTTTCTCTATTAATTCAAGTCCTGTTCATTTTACCACAATTGAGATCCTCAACTGTCCCTTTTTGGGTAAACTGCAAACAAAAGACATTCTAGTTATATTCTGGAGGATTGAAAGCTCATTCATAGCAGATTTGGGTCATCAAATTTTTAGAGGTTATATGTGGCCATTGTCCATGGGCCTCTTTTCCTTCGTGGAAACTTGAAACCTCCAAGAAAAATCTTTATTAGAAAATTTATGAACAATAATTAAAATTTCATTTTAAGCATGAAAGTCATATACTAAGGGTATTTTCATAAAAAAAAAAACTATTGGTCATCTTCAGTATTGGCTCGTGGTATGGATCTTTCGGTTTTTCTTCCATTTTCTTAATATATTTTTTTCAATTTGGGCTCTATCCTGAAAAGCTAATTTCCTTTTCTTGTGCAGGTGTTTATTGTGGCTGTCCTAGCAATTTTCCCCCTAATACCCAAAAATCTTTCGCAGAGGGCATACAGGCTATCTTTTATGGGCACAACTTGTTCTTCCTTATATTCTTTGTACTCGTTGTATGGAGTAAGTCCTGCATACTAATTTAACAGCCTCATTTCCAATTCTATGAAAACTTTTGGTTTCTTCCAATCTTAAGAAGAGAAAAGAAAACTGCTCGTTTATGTTCATCTATTTCTCTATATTATCTTCCTATCTTGATTTATTAATTTTTTAACATTGGCAGAAGCCCAGGGCGTGGAATTTGCAAGCACTGCAAGCTTATTTCCAGTCCATAATTGCAACAAAAGATTTCATTTACTTCACTTACTGTATCACCTTTGTGACTTCAAATATTTGTCTTAAATGTAAGCATAGCTTCAGTGATCAACTTTTGTTTACTTATTAATCTCCTTATGATATCACTGTATTCATTCATTGAAACATGACTTTGTTAATATGATGTTTTTTTTTTTATCATTTCATGCCTCTGCGTTGAGATTTTTAATTTGTTTTAATTGTTAATGCAGTTGCTTTAATTCCTATCCTATGTCGGGCACTTGAACATGTTGCAAAGTTTCTTAGGCGTAATTTTGCACGTTCATCCTTATACAGGTAGTCTGTTGTCAATTTTTCAGTTCAGTTTACTTGTTGTATGAAATATATATCCAACACCACCACCCCCCTCCCCCCCCCCCCCCCCCCCCCCTCCCCCCCCCCCCCAAAAAAAAAAAAAAAAAAAAAGGAAAATGGGTGCCCACCACAGTTTCTTTCATGTTGCACCTAGAGAAGGATATACTTCTTGGGAGAAAATTAAGTGGTTTACGAACATTCCTTAATGAAAAGTTAAAGTATTCTTTTCAAAAAAAAAAAGTAAAGTGGTGTACGAACAGAAAAGAGGGAATAGATCGGATTAAAGTTCCTTTAATTTCAAATTTGGAAGGTGAATATTATCAATAAGAGATGCTTTATGTGTTCTTGAGGGAATAAATGGGTGTTCAAGGATATAGGAGAAATCAGGTGGTGAGCTCTCCTGTCGCTCTCCTGTCTGTCTACCTGCAGGAAGAATAGATGAATGTGACTGTGTATTGCCTCTTACTTTTCTCGTGTGCTTAAAATCTGCTTGTTGACTTCTTTTATAACAATAATAACATATCAGGTTTTCTCTGTGCAAGTTTCTTATGCGTTTATGCTTTCTTCAATTTTTTGCAGGAAATATTTGGAAGAGCCTTGCGTATGGGTGGAGTCAAATTCAACTACTCTTAGCATCCTATCTTCACAGGCTGAGATTGGACTTGGCTTCGTTCTAATCATCTCTTTGCTCTCGTTAGTTTTTACTCCCTTTTGCCTGTCTAACTTCTTCTAAATCGACCCCCTGCCCCCCACCGACACATACACTTTTCAATGGTTATTTCTCTTCAATGATCTCCTCAAACTTATGTTCTACAGGTGGCAACGCAACTTCTTACATACATTCATGTACTGGCAGGTGCGTTTTCTTGTAATCTTAACATAATAGCATGTTCTTTCTTAATTCTTATTATTTATTTTATTTATTTATTTTTTGTATAACATAATAGGGATTCAGGCACACGCACAATATTAGAAAGCATAGAAGATGACTTTACCATCCTAAATGTGTGTGTGGGGTTATTAACTGTAAAATAAATGAGCTTTTAAACCTGAAATGCTGCCACTTCTTAAATGTTTGGGCTTCTATTGAGAACCAGTAACTCAAGAACAATTCTCTTGGATTTTTAACCAAACAAATGCTATGTTGTTTCTAATATGATCTCATTTCGATGTTTTAACTCCTGAATAGACTGATGACGATCTTTTAGGGTGTTTCTCTTGTTGAAACTTTATATTTTGTTTTCATAATCAAAGAATAGAGTTTCTGACTCACTTTTTTTTTTCTTTCTTTTTTTTTGGTTCTGGACAATTGCAAAACAGCTGCTAAAGCTCATGTATCATGCTCCTGTCACTTCTGGGTATCATCGTAGCGCCTGGTCCAATATTGGGAGGGTTGTTTCTCCGTTGATCTACCGTTATGCTCCATTCCTCAATACTCCTCTTTCAATGGCGCAAAGATGGTGGTTCAGGTAGAAGCTAAATAGAGGAAGAAGATGCGAGTCTGATGTATGAAAAGTGTTAGACTAATCCCAGTAGTGACTCTCCCACTTTTTCAAGCTAAAAATTGGTGTCACAATGTCTTGAAAAGCATCTCTATAACATGGAATGGATGACATTCTCACTTGGGTCTATGGATCAAGTTTGGCTTCCAAATGCAACTTCTTATATGTTTAGTATTGATATACATTCTACTTGTTAGGAGATTGTTATGTTTGGAATGTGTGGGTTTTCTATCCTGCCTGAAGGTTGCTCATGGTCGTGGCTATATGCACTCTGTTCATGGTGATGGAGGGAAGGTTCATTATTTCTTTCATTTTGTAGACTTCATGTCTAACATTTAATATCTAATGAGCTTCTAGAAATAGATCTTTGGATCACAATTAAAAGGAAATATTATACATCTCCAATAAATAATTGCACTATTATCTCATATATAATACATACATTTATATACACATATATATGATGATATTGAACTTTTATATTAACCGAGGTATTACTTTTTTTCTTTTTCTTTTTTCAATTCTTGTCTATGTACATTTTATTATTATTTTTTATTTTTTGGTTGGATTATTGTTATTTGTAAATATGGTTCATTCATATATTTGAGGCCAACGTTCTCTTTTGACAATCACGTCAATGGTGAATAAAATGGTCAACTTTCTTAAGAAACCGATAAATTAACTGTTGCAACTGTATCAATTTCAAAGTTAAACTCATAATATTGTTTTAAGAGATAATTGTATAATAGATCCAATTTTGAAGCTCAAAATGATTTTTGTCTCGCCTTTTTAAATTTAAAGAAATTTTCCCTCTTGCTTACATCATCATCAACCCAAATCACAAAATTACCTTTAATTTTATTTTCTCCTCTTTGTCTTCTTCTTCACAGTTTTCCTTCATTTGTGCCAACCAGTCTTCATTTTCCCTTTCTCCATTTGTTGTAGAGATGAGGAGATCGGGGTTAGGTGCCGCCATCCATAAAAACGTTGTAGAGATGAGGAGATCGAGGTTAGGTGTTGCCATCGAGCGACTGGAGAGAGAGCGTGAAGAGTAAGAGAATGATGAGTGAGAGAGAGAGAGGAGAGCGAGACAACAGAGAGCAAGAGGGAGAGACCAATTTGCATGCGGAGTCAAAAGACCTCAATTTTGAAAAATGTGGTATATTTTATATCTAAGTTCGCGTCAGGCCATTACTTTACCTTAAAATTATACACTCTACATAATTGATCTCAGTAGAAATATGAAGATTAATATTGTAAACAATAAAAATGATTGCATTAAATGAAATATAGATAGTGAATAGATGTTTGACTCGTGATTTTAATAAGTTTAGGTTTATGAAGAATGAGTTCTATCAAATATTTTGAACGATTCAAATTGTTAGTGATGAGAATCTAAATATTTGTAATGTGTTTGGTTTGAGTTTATGGTTGATGCATAAATTGAACCGAGAGACATCTCACTGAATTGCATAGATTTCAACTGTAATGTTGTTGAACTGATAGTTAGAATGAACTTATAATTTGTGAGGTTACAATAATGTATATAAAGGTGGAATGATCTAGGGTTTCCTCTTTGGATTTAGAGGAATGTCATCTTGGGTCAAACTTTGCCTTTATCTAAAAAAGCAATAAGTTTAATTGTAATGTTTGAATTCAGGAGGGATATCCCTCGTACATGAATGAATGAGATTAAGAGAGATCTTGAGGATATGAAAGTAGGCCTAAGAAAAGCTTAAAAGAAGGGATAACTACTACTTATACCAACAAGATACACCTTCATTTTTAGTGACTCCATCACAAAAGTTCTAAAACTTCATGTATTTGGCTTGAAACATTGACGTTGTATTTGAATTATTTTATTATTTGATTAAAAAAATATTTTGAACTAAATAAATTAAATAATTTTAATTACTTCTTTTATTTATTGAGTTAAATAATATTTGCAACAAAAAAATTAAACAATATTTAAATAAAGAGATTTTTTTTTAAATATATAATCACATTTTATTCTCTAATCTCTAATTTACAAAATTACTTTTTTAAAAATTAGATTTTGTCTCTAATAATTTTTACTTCACCTAAAATAATTAAAATTAAAAATTAAAAAAATGATTTCTCTCTATTTTTGGCCTTCACACAATGAATTAAAAAACAATTAAAAAATTCATTATTATTTTTGGAGTTTACACAGATGAGAAGAATCTTTTTTTTTCTTTTTTACATTCACACGTACAGTGGGATCTCTAATTTACCTTAAATTTAATTTTTTTTTTAAAAAAAAAAACATTTTATATTTTAACAACCGACTTTAGCTCAGTTGGTAGAATGAATGATTGTAGTTTGAAAATTCAAATGGTCATACCAACAAGAGTGTAACTCAACTGGCATTGTTAATTCGTCATAGATGCAGGGAAAATATGTTTGGAATATTTGTGCCAATTTATTAGGAAAATCTTTCCATATGAAACTCTTTTTCCATTTCATGTATCAAGCATTTTTTTTATGGTGTGTGAGCTTGTTGGTTTAACAACAATTGGTTTATCTTCTTTTATGACGGATTAGCGGCTATTTTTAAATATACCTTAGAATACTATATTAGATGTTTGAAAATATACTAACCAATATATAGAATATATTAAGATTTATTATATAATGAATATACTATAAAACATATGTTTGTTTAGCACTACTCCATTCGTAAATATATTTGAAATATACTTAGATGGTTGTATCGACTTGATATAATAGTATTCATATGACGGTACAATATCTAAATTAAGAATATATTGTTTAACCAAAGTTTTTTTATCAATTATACCACATTATATAAATCACTCAACATTCAACATAAATAACAGCATATGTCATAAAGCATATGTCATAAATTCCATTTAAGTAATCAGATATCTCAATAAATAAAAATTTAACATAATTTACAATTAATTTAATAACTTCAAATTAATTTTCAAATAAACAAAGACAGTATGTAAATTACTGATTGACTCAATGTTCAACATAGAACACATACATACATACATATATATAATAGGAAGTTTAAATAAAAAAGAACGATCTTTCACACCTCATTTATATCAAATAAACAATAATAAATTTGTATATTTATGGTTAAAAAAACAGAAGAGAAAAAGTGTTCCTTGGTTTGCATGCGTAAGAACCCTCCCTATCTTAATCTTTTTTTCTTTGTGAAGCCCTTGCCATCGTCGTTTATCCCCATCTGTTGTTCCACTGTCCGTCGCACGTCCACCATCATCTGAGTCGCATCACCATTCACCGTCAATGATGAAACATGCGGTCGAATGTCTGCATGAAGAAACCATTGTTTGCTAGGTCGAACGTCATCGAAGAAATGGATGGTCGCGTCACCATTCGTCGTCAATGAGTTATGTCAATATTGTCCAAGTCAACTCTCTCTGTCTCCCTCCATGAAGAAACCACCATCCAACTTGTCTGCCAATCGTTTGCAGGATGGTGTTGTCACCCGTCACTCGCCACAGCCACTCGTGCATCGTCCGTCGCTCGCCAGTGTGGTCACTAGTGAGGATTTATGTTGTGGGTTTTCGTTTTGCAACAAATCGGAGCATCAAAGGTCGTAGGTGAGATATGAGAAGATGGAGAAGAAAGGTAGAGAAAAACTAAGATTTTGGGTTAATTGAAATATTTGGAAAACAAAATTGGGAAATTAACTGTTGAAAATATTTACAAGATATAGCAAAATTTTAAAACTATCAATGACAGATGCTGATAGACACTGATATCTATCAATGTCTATCAGCATCTGTCATTGATAGTTTTAAAATTTTATTATATATTGTAAATATTTTGGTTTTTTTTTCTATATTTAAAAACAGCCCAAATTTTTTTTTGATTTAATTAAAGATTCTGCATGAATCAATAGACCTTTGAGTTTTCTTTTTTGAAACACGTGCAATTGAAATACGTATAATTGATGGTAGGTTAGGAAAAAAAGTAATTGGGCCCTAATATTTGTGTAATTAAGAAATTTACTTTGACATTCTTGTAAATAATGGAAAAGTTGGACATAAATGTATCATGGGGTCTTTATTAGGGCCTTATGTGTTATCCCTTGTTACAAACAATTTAATCAAGATCGTTCATGTGGATACATGTGAATGGGGTATCTTATAGTTAATTAATCTTGTATCATTTGTACTTATAATCGGTGGGTTCATAAGGTCCATTACTAGTTCACAATGAACTGGTAGGAATCAAATTGATATAAGTATTAATGTATTATGATATATTATTCATACAAAAATAAGATTCAAATTAAAACTAGATAATATGGAAGAATTAATGTATTTAGTTATTATTCAAATAATTAATCATTTTAATATGAGGATAATCATAACTATCATTAGAATTAACCTGATTATCTAAATCATCTTAGGATGATATATTAAAATAGAAATTACAATTATCATTATGATTAGGATTAATCTAATTATCTAAATCATTTTAATATGAAATATTAAAATAGATAATTATAATTATCATAGGATTTCTCTAATTAAGTTCTATACATAGGACCTTATAGAGGGATGATAGAAAATAAGTTCACTATTTTCTTTAAAACTCTAAAAAGACACAGAAAAAGTCCTCCAATTTTCCAAAGACCTTTGGAGGAAAATTGATTTCACTGGGTTATGTTTCTACAAAGGTATAATTCTCCTATGCCTAATCCTTCTACTGTTTTAGAAATCAAAGCGTGCGATCTCATGACTCCCGCTGCAAGATCGAAGTATTCAAACCCTTCTATATATAAATATGTTTCCAGTTTATGAAAATCCTAATAAATAATAATTAGACATATGAAATTAGATAGACTAAATTTAGGTCACGTTTACATCGGGGGAATGAGTATAAATTAATCTCAATTTGGTTCGTGGGCCCTATGGATTACTTTAGCTTTTGTTTACACGTCCATCCGTAATCGTAATTAAAAGTGGGGTTCATCTGCCATCCGTAATGAAATCTTATAATCTGATTGAGCTTAGGAAGGTCCTCAATCCAATTACATTTAAATATGTAGTGGGACCCACATATTTGGTACGAACATTTGTGTCTCAATTTCCATCATTTGTCATTTAAAATAAAGAGATATCAGTTTACAGATGGAATTATCAGTATTGATTTTGATTTCTTTAACATTTTATAACACCCTTTCTTCGTCTTACCGATTTACCTGTTACTATGGTAAAGTCGATACCACATTCATGCTACGATTATCGATCTACCGCTACAATGTTTCGTCAATAGAAAAAGTTTGTTGTATAACGTGGTTGTCTGATTAAGTCTCGTGCATATGGATTTACCAGTTCATTCATACTCATACAATCCCAACAACCAGATATTGATGAACAAAAGAAAGAACGAATAGCAAACGATGAAAGCGGAAATATTCATTCATTTGTAGAGAAAAAGTTTATACAATGGAGAAGATGATCATAGAAAAGAGAATTAATAGGGTCGGGGTTCGCCATTCACCAAACCAAAAAAAAGAAAATCCAAACCCCAACCCCCAGCCCCACCACAAGAAGAAGAACCCTACTATAATGAGGTTGCCTATCTAAAAAAATTTATTTTCATGGAAATTCAGTTAGCAAACAACACCTTCACTCACTTTACTGCATTTATCGATATCGACTATACTGAAGTTTGATTGATACCGATTAATCGTTATCAATGTACCAATATATCCTTCTTCATATCGACTTACTGCTATATGACCTAATCAACATGACCATTAGTGAAGCAAACAACCATACCGATAGATGATAAGGAAGTCAATTTCTACGTTGATAAGTATAAACAGAAGATATAAAAAATCATATAGAGTCGATATTGATAGAGTAAACTAACAAGCAGTAGAAAAAAACAGAATCAATAAGCACTCTAATTACACTTAATTTGAGTTTAAAACATGTATTTGAAAAACAATAAACTAACAAGCAGTAGAAAAAAGCAGAATCAATAAGCACTCTAATTACAATTAATTTGAGTTTAAAACATGTATTTGAAAAACAATTTCAGAAGAGGGTTTCTTTAACACAATAGCTTTGATGAACACTCTTCAATTTTAGCTAAATTCCACGAATTGATGCTTCAAACTTACAATAGACCACCACATAGATCTTCTTTACTAATATCTTGCTTGGATTGTGTGGTAAAAACACTGAATTGAGCTGGTTTTTTATGAAAAAGAAGAGAGTTTGTATATGGATCATTTCTGCAGAATTTTCTGGGTTTAATCAGATTACATCAAGTCTAAATTGAAGTTCAAAACTCCAATTTATACATGAAAAACATGCAATAAAACTTAACATGCCTGAAATTGAAGTGGCATGAAGTGTAAAATTGAGTGGGAAGATCCAATATTGGATTTTCCCACTTTTAATTTTAAATTCAATTTTAATTCTTCAAAATTTGATTAATTTAATTTAATTAAAATTTGATTTTCAAAAAAATAAAATTCAGTTTTAATTTTAAATTTTGAATTTCAATCAATTCAAATTTTAATTAATCAAATTTATAATTTTGAACCATTTCAAAAATTGAATAAAATTGGATAATTAATTAAACTAATTTTAATTAATTAAATTTAATATCAAATATTAAATATTATATTACACCTCATCTAATATTTAAATCAATATTTAAATATTTTGAACTCTCCAATTTCATTTAATTTCGATAAAATCAAACATTTCAATTTTATCAAATACAATTAACAGAAACCCTAATTGAATTTGAACATTTCAAATTCTAAATTCTAATTTCAAATCTCATCAAATTCACTCAATTCACTAATCCAATTTACAAGTTAATAGGGAGACCTTATGGACCTACAATTCAGCTCCAACGATTTGCATTTAATTGGTTAAACTCTTTAAACCGAATTAATCACTATTCGTTAACTACCAAGACATACCACTATAGCTCGATAGTTGCACTCTCCTCACTGTAGATATATTTTTGTCTATTTTAACTATAATCGATAATTCGATCATTCACAGGTCGTTCGTATTTACAGTTAGGTCAAAATTACCGTTTTATCCTTATAAATACATCTTGCTCCTTAAGCTCCCACTGATCCTCCATTGAACAATTGATTTATAGTCAAACTTATAAATCATGACCCTCTCAATCACGAGAGGGTGAGGCCCCATTGTTCAAGACTAGGCATCAATGCTTAAGAGAACAACCTATCTGCTAACCCTAAGTCGAGTAAGAGTGAAGTCCATCTTGCAAAGCTATATTCCCAGCTATCTATCCGGTCTTATCCCCAAAATGGAAGACCTGTTGAGCAGGATTGTTGGACTACTCTCACCTATGTAGATCAAAGGATAATCCCAAATAAACATGAGTTCACAGTTAGCTCAGGATAAAATCGAGTTACCCTAGGTCATTGAATTTGAAATAGTCAGTTTATAAAGAAAGGTGACTATTTCGAGGTTTGGTCTTGTGCAAACTCATTGCACAAGATGATGTCTCCACATGAATGATTTTTTTATCACATCATTTGTATTAGTATACAAAATGGGTCGCATCCAATAGTGTCACCTACCCAATCTCATCCATATATTTATAGACCATTTTGGTTATATACTAAAACTTGATCCTCTTTTATGTTGTCACATAAAATTAAAGTATTCATATTATAGCCATGAATTTGTTTATTGAATTTTTATAAAAGAATGCAATGTCAACAACAACAACTTATTGAATAAAATACTCAATAATACTTTTATTAATAAATAGAATATGTTAACAATATTTACGAACTGCGAGTTTAGGACATTCCCAACAAATATGACTACCAATGAACGAATGTACTACTAAATAAAACAGTGTGGTCAAATTAATGGCAACTTCGCGCCACTTGAAAAGTAATGGCACCAAACATGCAATTTCCAGTTTCAAACAACATTGAGAATTTAGATGTATATATTCCTCACAGCCCTAGTTGTATGTATTACGAGCAATTAATCGAAGACGATTGTCGATTGATACTAAGTAAAGAATCGAAGTAAGAGGCAGAATATGTTACACTTGCATGAGGACGAGCTAACAAATGATCGATGAAATCTGGAAAATGGAAATCGGAAGATGAATCGTGAGGAAGTAAAAAATAGTGGGTTAAAACGATTGACAAACTGTTTGAAATGGAGTGAATGACCCTATTCAATGTTGTCAATCAGGAATGGAATGATGAGGGTAGTTTTGTCATCTTTTGTTCCACATTTGAAATAAACAGACTCATTCACAATCATATTGCTTTTGAAAAATTACATTGAGTTAAACCCCAATAATCACAATCACACTGTTTATAATTAAGACCCATTTCGATTGGTGGTCTAATTAGAATCAATCCAAATTATATAATTTTTCATTCCAAATAGAGGTGACCTTAAACAAATCTCAAAGAACATTAACCAAAATTATGTTTCAATCCTAAAAAGATTATGTTTTTTTTTAAAAAAGGAAATAAAATAAAGAAAGAAAGAAAAGAAGAAGAAGAATGAAGAATCTGAATCGTACGGCAAGCACTCATCCATCTACTACGCCGCCCAGATCATCATTTGACCTCACTCGCTCCTCGTCATTGCTCTGTCTGATCTTTTCCCAATTCCGGCTCCGACAGATCTCTCCTTCACTCGGACTTTCCCTTCTTCCGCTTCCCCTTTTTTCCAATTCAGGCTCCCAATTTTACTGACGGTACCTTCTTCACAACCCTAAATTTCTCTTTTTTCCCTCATACTATAAGCTTCTTCTCATTCCTTATTTGGTTGATTACAGTCTACGCTTAACTAAACTAGAATGTATTCGAATTAGGAAATTTTCAAGCGTATTTTCAATGCCCCATTTGACAATTGAGTCTGAATTTGCTTTTCTCAATGCAAAGTTTGATTAATCTTTGTTTTCTTTTTTTTAATCTTTCGAAATCTTAGAATTTGAAGAGTTGGTTGGTGCTTTAAAACGATTTCTTGGTAACTTTAGTAACTGGGTTTGCCTCAAATGGGATGCTTGAGTTTTTTCACACCCATTTAAATACTATGTTGTAAACAGACGTTTGTGCATTGTTATTTCTGGAAGTTCGAATGTTTGCTGCCAAGTTTTCGGCTTCCATTATCATCATCTACATCCAAGTGTACCATTTGTTTTAAGGCTTTGATGTTGTTGATACCATACTTTGGAGCTTGAGTAATAATTTGTGATCGAGAAATTTGGGAAAAAGTGCTACTGCAGGGAATTAAAGAAGAAGTTCAAATCGCCACCCCCCATTTGTTGGACCAAAAGAAGAATCAACTTCGACCTGATGATACTGTTTTTGGTTTTAGCATGACTTAGATATGTAGTTTTATTCATATCATATTCAGAATTTTTAGACGCCAGTTTCTAACCCTACAATGTTATGTAATGAAGACACCTGTTGATGGTTAATATCCTAAGTTGGGGTTCTTGGGGAGTTTGAAACTAGGTATTTGATGTGCTCAGTTGTTTCTATATTTAAGGCGTGAGGTTAATTTGAAAGTTTTGGATTCTGAAAGTGTCATAAGTCATAGATACATTATGAATTACTTTTTGGATTCTTTATAGTTTTATTGACCTGTATAATTAATTTGTATGTAATTAGTTAAGTTCCCGGTCTACTTTTACTTGAAGTGTTCTTAGTGTTGTTATGGCATTAACATGTGCCATTGCCACTTTTCATTGATAGGTGATTTCTACCTGGTATGCTGTTTATTCCTGCAGATCAAATTTACAGTTGCTGAGTGGACTTTTTGCTACAGAATTGTCCATTTTATCTCCACTTGATGGGGACCGAGGATTTCATTGCATTGCCAGCTTCTGGTGATTCTGGAAATGAAACTGAAAGTAATGAGTCTCTTAGTTTTCATGAAACAAGAGATTCTCAATCAAGTGTTTTGAAGTGCAAGGACGATGATGCAAGCACGGAGAAGGTTGAGCTTGCAGATGATGTACCGTCGGAAGATATGCATTCCATACCTCAATCTGACCTTATTGATGAAACACAACGTTCTGATTCAGATATGGAAATTGAAGATTTGAATAACCTCCCAGATTTTAATAAGACTAGAAGTAGAAGTGAGAATAATAAAATACTGAGTGAAGCTGAGTACCTGCCAGTCAACTCTGCAGATGAGAATATACTACCAAGCAGTGAGCCCTTGCAGCAGAATGAGCTTCATACGAGATATGAAGATGTTTGTCATGTTGAAAGCAGAAATTTTCAGAAGGATTTGGTTGATAATTCATCCTTCTTGAAAACTGGTTGTCAATTGACTGTAACGAATGGAGTTTCAATTGAGTTCAACAGATTAAACTCTGGAGTTCCCATTGAGAATGGTTTGGCCTCATCCCATCAACATGGAGGCCCCAGTAAGATTCACAAGAGTGATGGTAGTTGGACTTCCCCCCCTGATTCTTTCTCCTTTTATGATTTACTTTCAAAAACTAATAAATGGGCTCTTAAACCTTTTTTTAAAGGCATATCCCATTTTAATTGTGTTAAGTTTTCTTTTTCTACAATTTACAAGGTTCTAATTGTGATACTACAAATTATTTTTCTATGTATCCAGCAATATCAGGTGTTAAAAGACCAAGGATGGCCATGGATGAGCAACAACCTTCAGTGCACATCGTGTATACTTCTTTAACAAGGTTGGCATTGTGCAACTGTTTCTGCAAAAACTAGCCTATTTCTTCAATTTAATAAAAAAATAATTGCTTGTTATAATTGAGAAACATGTATCGTTGCCAAAATGTGTAGAACTTAGTGATATTGATTACATTAGGGTTTTTAAGGGATTAGAGTGCCACCAGTGGTACTGGATAGAAAACTATCATCATTTGAATTTGATACAACCATATGACAATCATTAGTGATACGAAACAATTTTCTGAAATTGATTTGTCATTGAAGCCCATATAAATTTAAAATTGTTAACTGTAATACTGCGTTTTCTCTTATTTGGCATCCCCGTACGATGGTTTCTTCCTTTCCTTCAAAATATGCAATTGTTATACCACGTTTTTTCTTTTAATTTTTAAATTTAATTATCCTATTGGAAGCTGATTCTCTTATTTAAAAAAATTCAAAATGTTGGTTGAACAACTTATACGTTTGAACTTTTTTTATTATTAAAAAAATTCAAATTTAATGTTGGTTGAACAACTTATAAAGAACTATGTTCAATATCAGATTTTGTAAGTTCCTAACTAGATTCAGTTTCTTATTTTCAGAGATAGTAAACAAAAGCTTGATGAATTATTAAAGCAGTGGTCTGAATGGCATGCTCAACGTGGTTCTCTATCACATGTAAGCCTCATTCATTAGTGCTGCTTGGTTTTGCAGCTATATTCTCTGTTTTATTGTTCAAGACGTTGCTTTGTACACTCTTGTGGAATTTAGAATTGACTTTTTTTTTTATCTGATTTTGTTGAATTGTTAAATTGAGGTGTACCCATCTGTACGCGAGTGTTCTGCTGTTAATGTTTTTCTTCACAAATGATATTTTCTAAATTTAAGGTTCGCTATCTTTAGTTATTTTTTGGACAATGTTTTGTTCTTGCCTCAAGTTTCACAAAATGAGGTTATTTTATTATCTTTAACTTCGAATGAAGAAGCAAGCAAGCCACCAATGATTGGCCAGTGTTCAAAGGGCTAAGTTGTAGCCTGTAGGTTGATGAGGTGGTTATCCTCTAACTATTCTTATAGAATAATGAAATTCCTCTGTGGTGTGCCTTATAATTGTTAGAAAAAAACGTGGAGGACAAATATGAAAAATGAGAGATATATTTTCCATTCAACTAAGGATGCCTTTATATAGGCTTACAAACATAACCATAAGAATGCCAATGGTTACAAAAGTCTCATAACTCACATGACTCCTATAACTTAAAAATCACTATTGGTTACAAAAAACTAAAAGTTACAAAACCCAAAAGTCACACTAAATGCCACAAATAAAGTTTAATAATGACAAACGTTTCAACACCCCCTCTTAAACTTGATTTGTTACACCAAGTAAACTCCTCATTTTGATAAAAGTCTCAACTTGAGGGGCTTTGTGAAAATGTCCACCGCTTGGTCTTGTGACTTGATATATTTGAGTTCCACTTCTTTCTTCGTAATGCAATCCCGAATATAGTGAAATCGGGTATTAATGTGCTTGCTCCTCCCATGAAATACCGGATTTTTGGCTAAGGCAATGACCGATTTGTTGTCAATAAAAATCTCCATTGGACCTTCCATTTGAAACTTCAGCTCCTTCACTAAGTTTCTTAGCCAAATTGCATGACATACACATGAAGTTGCTGCGACGTACTCTGCCTCGCATGTTGATAATGTGACTATGGGTTGCTTTTTTGACATCCATGTGGACGCCGTTTCACCAATAAAAAACACAAACCCCGTAGTGCTCTTTCGATCATCCAAATCACTACTCCAATCACTATCACAATAACCAACAATATCAAAATTGCTAGAAGAGACATAGGAAAGACCATACCCAATCGTCCCTTTGATGTAGCGAAGTATCCTTTTTGCCATTTTGCAATGTGTTGTTGTCGGTTCCTCCATAAATCGACTAATAATTCCAACCAAATAAAGAATATCTGGTCTTGTACATGTCAAGTATCTCAAACTTTCAACCAAGCTTTTGAAATATGTAGAATTTACCTTCTCTCCTCCATCTTTCTAGGTGATTTTGACTCCACATTCCATCGGTGTTCCAACTGGATTAGCATCATTCATATTGAACTTCTTGAGCACTTCTTTAGCCTAGCCCTCTTGGGATATAAAAATCCCATCTTCACCTTGTTTGACCTCGATCCCAATATAGTAACTCGTGAGACCAATGTTCGTCATTTCAAACTTCTTTGTCATCTCTCTTTTGAACTCATCAAACATGCTAGGATTGTTTCCAGTAAATACTAAATCATCAACATATAAACAAATGATTAGTATGCTTTCACCTTGCATTTTGATGTAGAGGGCATGCTCATAACGACACTTCATATACTTCTTCTCTTGAAAGTACTTGTCAATTTTCGAATTCCATGCTCTTGGTGCTTGCTTTAAACCATAAAGTACCTTCTTCAATCGACAGCACTTTATCTTCTTCACGCCTTGACTTCATAACCAATGGTTTTGTTCCACATAGACCTCTTCCTCAAGAATTCCGTTCAAGAATGCCGATTTGACATCCATTTGATGTATCTTCCAATGATTATGGGCTGCCAAAGCAATAATCAAACGATAGTTTCAACAACAGGGGCAAATACCTCATGCATAGTCGATGTCATGTCGTTGGCTATACCCTTTCACACCTAGTCTCGCCTTGTGCCTCTCAACATCGCCATTGGACTTTTCTCTTTGTCTTGTATACCCACTTCACTCTGATCGGTTTGTGCCCTTTTGGAAGCTTGGTCAAGTCCCATGTGTCATTTTTCTTTATCGCTCGAATTTCTTATCCTTGCTCTTTCCATTTCTTTGCTTGCAATGGCTTCTTGGAAACTAATAGGCTCACTATCACCAAAAAGACAATAGAGAATTAATGTTTTTAATTTCATTTACCTCATTAAGTTCCCGTAGACTTCAAGTTCCTCTTGGGCCAATTTCGTTCTCCGAATCGCTGGATGAACCTTCCGATGATGATCAATCGGTCGAATGAGGTGGCACTGAAATGGACAAACCTTCACCCATTTCATCCTTGGTCGGCTCATTTTCATCGTCTTCTTCAAAATATGGAAGGAAATCATACTCCTCCTTTTGTATATTCCAATCCCAAGAGGCTTCCTCATCAAAAACAACATCACGACTAATAATTACCTTCCCATTCAAAGGATTGTAAAGACGATAACCCTTTGAACTTGCATCATAACCGATGAAAATGAGTTTCTCGCTTCGATCATCGAGCTTGGTCCTTTTTTTCTTCCAACACATGAGCATATGCAACACTCCCAAACACCTTGAAGTGACCAATCCCGGGCTTTCTTCCGTTCCATGCTTCTTGAGGCATCTTGTCAAGCACACTTTTGGTTGGTGCTCGATTTGTCAAATAAACCGCACAAGCTACGGCCTCCGCCCAAAATTCCCTCGGCATCTTCTTTGTCTTTATCATGCTTCTTGCCATGTTCAAGATTGTCCGATTCTTCCTCTCCACCACGCCATTTTGTTGCGGTGTCCAAATTGTTTGAACTCATTTGATGTGAATTCACCACCTCGATCGGTTCTCATGGCCTTGATTGTAAGCTTGCTTTCATTCTCCACACGTGCCTTAAATCTCTTGAAGATTTCAAATACTTCTGATTTTTCCTTCAAAAAGTACACCCATTTTTTTCTAGAAAAATCATCAATAAAGAGAAAGAAATATTTACTTTTACCATGAGACTCTGGTTTGATCTTTCCACACACATCGACATGGATGAGTTCTAAAGGCTTCTTTGCTCTTGTCATAGACTCCTTCGGAAAACTACTTCGATGATGTTTGCCAAGCAAACACCCTTCACACACTTGGTTTGGCTTGTGAATGTGTGGTAAACCTCACACCATCTTCTTCTTCGACAAATCTTCTAGACTTCCAAAATTGAGGTACCCGAACCGTAGATGCCATAGCCAAGAGAGATCTTCATAACACGTTTTCAAGCATTTTGGAACATCATTACATATATTCAAAGGAAACATTCAGTTTTTGGTCATGGAGACTTTCGCAATAAGTCTCTCATGATTATCTCTCAAATACAAACAATTGTTTTTCATTTGAACTTCAAAACCTTTCTCTAACAATTGTCCTACACTCAATATATTGTTTTTTACATTGGGAATGTAATAAACATTTGTGATATATTGATTTTCTCCATTTTTTAACCGAATGAGAATTTTACCTATTCCTTTGATGGCGGCCAAAGAATTGTCTCCAAAGGCAATATTACCTTTCTCCATCTCGTTCAACTCTATAAACATCTCGCGTTTTCCACACATGTGATTCGAGGCTCCTGTGTCAAGATACCACATACTATCTTGACTCTCTTTTTCTCCCTTTGAAACCATAAATAAGGTTCCATTCTCCTCTGCATAATTGGATTGCCCTTGATGGGCTTTTGATGTGCTAGCGGTTGATCGGTCCTGATACTTTCGATCGATCGACTCTGTTTGAGATGAGTAACACTCATTCGCATAATGTCCATATTTGTTACAATTATAACATTTTACCTGAGATTTCTCTCTCCCGGACCTTCCACCACGTCTTCCACGACCTCGGCCTCCTCTTCCTCGAGGATTCAGACGAGTTTTGAGAAACATTGGTGTTGGCTTCACCTCTTTCACCATGGCCTCGATCACCACGACCTCTTCCACGTCCACGACTATTCTTTTCCTTGATTTTGAGTTGGAGAAGTTGTTCAACGGTCTCTGTTTGCTTCATCCTCCTTTTCTTTTTCTCCTCATAGGCTTGTAACGAGCCTATAAATTGTTCAATTGTCATGTTCTCGAGATCCTGTGTCTCCTCGATCGTCGTGGCGATAATCTCGAACTTTGTATTTAGGCTTCGTAGAACCTTCTCCATGACACGAACATCGGTGATTTCTTCACCATTCCGTCTCAATTGGTTGACGACAACCATTACTTTTGTACGATATTCCGCTATCACCTCTGTCTCCTTTATTTGTAACGATTCAAACTCACCACGTAAGGTCTGCAACCGTACCTTTTTCACACAATCGGCTCCTCTATGAGTCGATTGGAGCTTGTCCCATGCCGCCTTTGACGTCTTCGCATTGGCGATGGTCTCAAACGTATCTTTGTCCACCGATTGATACAAGATATAAAAGGCCTTCTTGTCCTTCTTTCTTGTCTCCTTTAACCCATCTCTTTGCGCTTGATTGGCTCCAGCTTCTACCTCTTGGAAACCGTTCTCCACGATCTCCCACACGTCTTGTGTTTGTGCTCCTAGCAACGCTTTTATCTTGATGCTCCAATTGTCATAGTTGAGCTTGGTAAGCATTGGTAGTTAAAGTGAACCTATCCCACTGTTGGCCATTTTTCTCTCAATATTCTCTACTAGCTCTGATACCACTATGTTAGAAAAAACGTGGACAAATATGAAAAATGAGAGATATATTTTCCATTGAACTAAGGATGCCTTTATATAGGCTTACAAACATAACCATAGGAATGCCAATGGTTACAAAAGTCTCATAACTCACATAACCCCTATAACTTAAAAATGTCATCAAATGCTCATAACTCACGTAACTCCTATAACTTAAAAATCACTATTGATTACAAAAAAACTAAAAGTTACAAAACCCAAAAGTCACACTAAATGCCACAAATAAAGTTTAATAATGACAAACGTTTCAACAATAATTACTGTGTATGGGGTTGTCATCTGTTCATATAAGATCAATGGCGTGGTAGTGAGATAACACTGGCTCTGGGCATTCATAATTCTAGTAAACTACTTTATCTTTGCTTGGCTGACCTCATCCAAGTGATCAAGCGATGGAAGCAAAACTCTTATGGAGATCATGTAATACTGATTGGCATAATATGTTTTTTCTAAGGATTCCAAGGTGTAGCTAAGTCTAGGAAGGACTGGTTTCTCAACTGCCTGGATGCTTGTAAAATAAACTATCACGTTAATTTGAACGGAAGTGATACTATTAGAGTGTTTATTGTGGACAACGAACTCCTGATTGAGTGTGATGTGTGAAGACCATGTATGCTGTTTGGACAATTAACTTAAACATCAGGGGTGAATTAGATTTTACAATGGTAATCGTTTGTATTACTGGACCTTATTTTCTAGTGTGTAGTGTTCCCTTCTCAAATCCCTTTTTCTTTTTAACATTTCTTGAAAGTTTGGTACTTTTTTTTTCTTTTTAACGTTTCTTGAAAATTTCGTACCTTTTTTCTTTTTAACATTTCTTGAAAATTCCGTATAAAGCCCTTGCAGTGGGTAAAAAATGTGTTCTCCTTTTGTTCATTGGATGAGTACTTTTTCTGTCCTTCTCTGTGTGTTGGGGGAGGGGAGCGGGGTGGAGGTGAAGTAGCTAATTGAACTTGCCTGTTTCTCTGTTCAGGATGATAAAGACTCTGAAAACCTAGAATCTGGAGAAGAGACCTTCTTCCCTGCTCTCTGTGTCGGCACAAAGAAGACTTCAGCAGTGGTGACTTTCCTGTCTTTTTGTCCATAAATGTATATATTTGAAATTGTTGACCTATGTTTATCTCAATTTGAGTGGCTTTTCTATTTTTGGGTTTAGTTAGCAGCAGTTGTCATTGGCCTTGGATCATTGTTTCCTGTTCTTTTACTTAGCTTCTACTTGTATCTTTTTTGGTAAATCTTAAGTTAAGAGGAAAAGTTACAATTTGGCCTTCTCTTTTTCATTTTTTTCTACTTATTATCTTTTGTGGTAAATCTTAAGTTAAGAGGAAAAGTTACAATTTGGCCTTCTCTTTTTCATTTTTTTTATCCACCCCATGTGGGAAAAAATATAGCAGTTCTTCTTGGAGCTCAATATTCAAAACTTGGTTTGTGTTTGCATGACCACAGACCATCGTGTTAGAAAATTTGGATTACTGGTAGCAATTAAAAGCAGGTGTATATTTGGCAAACTATGCCAGTTGGTTTGCTCTTAGTTAACATGTGAGCAGTATGTGGAAGCAAAGAAACTGAAAACTTTGTGGACCAATTGGTGTATGACTTGACTACACATAAAGCTAATGCAATTAACAACATGAGGACGTTTCGATTCACAATATGAAAACATGTTGATAGACTTTCTTTTTGTTTACCTTATTATCCTTTATTCAGTCTGATGCTGGAGGCAAAAACTAAACCTATTTTCCCTTTATGGTTCTTTCTATTATTGTATTTTGCATTAAAGAATTTGTGAATCCTTTATTAGTTTTTTTTCCTCCCTTGTTTTCTTAGCTACTTTCTGTGTTTCCTTCTTAATTATTGTTTAACTGCAGACTTTCTGGATTGACAACCAAAGAAGTGAACAGCAGCAGAATTTTGTTCCTATAGATGATAATTCTGTGCCACTATATGATCGGGGATTCACTTTGGGATTGACTTCAGCCAGTGATTCGAGTAATGTGGAAGGGTAAGTACTCTTTGTTTGCCACAGTCTGATGAAATATTTTAGTGGGTCACCCTTCCTAGTTTTGAACTATTGCATGTAAATTCAGGATAAATAGTGGTAGAACTTTTGCTAAACGTAGAGGATTTCATATTAGAAAGATGCAGAGACTTCACAATCTTTAAAAGATACACGAGACTTCACAATCTTTAAAAGATACATGGGCTATGGGCTACTCTTCCCATCGCTAATTGGTTTAAGATGGAATCTCATGTTACGAGTTATCTAATGTGGTAACAACCCATGAAGCCTAAACAAGTATTTGTCCAAATTAAACGAAGTAGTATCCCACCCAAGAATGGTGTACCCAAAAAGGCTATCTTGAGGGGACATGTTGAAGATCTTGTATTGGAAAGATGGAGACCTCACAATCTTTAAAAGATATATGGTCTACTCCCATTACAATGGGTTTTGAGCATTAGTCTCTTTTCTTTATATCAATGAAATTTGTTTCCGTTAAAAAAAAAAAAAGTCTCTTTCTTCCAATATATGTTGAATTCCACCAAAGGGTCTGTTTATCTTGTAGTTTTAATTTGTTCAGATAGTTCGGCAGAGTTGCCTTTGAGAGTAATCGTGGTTCAATTAAGTTCTTCTTTCTTTTTTACAAGTTACAAAAAGGTTATGTTTGTTATTACGTAGTCTCTTGCAACTTGTGTGTGGTTGAATATCAAACTCAACATCAGGAAGCTCTTGCAATCTGTATTAACATTGTTATCTCAGCCTCTATTGGTGGCAGCAATTTTTGAGCCATTGGCGGCCTAAGAAAAAACACTGTTCAATTGGTGCAACCTTACATAAAATTCCTAGAAAACTCAAAAGTAAATCTTTATCCAATTTCAAAGTTCCCGAGTTCTTCACTACAAGTATGAGATGCTATTGGCAGTGCACTAAGCAATTAGTTGAAAGTGAATTATTACAAAACAGTAAGCTGAAAAGTAATTAAGAAACTGCCCCATAGTTCGCTAAGTCTTTTATTTTTCCCATTAATAGGATGGTTCCCAACCATTCAAAGAAGGGAATGGATTCTCTCTTTAGGTCTTTCCTCACTGTTCGCCTCCCATCCTCTCTTCTTGCCTCTTCCCTGTAGTGTTTAATAAGGGCCGATTGTCTCACATTTTTCTCTTTAGGTAACTTTTTTCTTTCTAAAAATAGTTTAATTTTTTATTTTGGAGAACCATACTTTTCATTAAGCAAGTGAAAGATACAAGTGGCAAGTGTACAATGGCTTTTTTTGTATTGGTAGTGGCTTGGTTCCTCTTGGTTTGCTGTCTTTCGCTAATGTGGCACCTTTTTGATACTTCATTTTGATCCTCTCGTTAGTGTTGACGATCCCAAACCCCAAACCCAAGGATCAAAAGAAGAAACTCATTTTTAGGGACTTTTCTCTTATATAACTTTCTTGGAATGCTGGTTGGAGTAGCGCAGTAGCCAAGTGTCAGTGTGAAAAGGGTTGAATAAATCTCCCAGACACTTGGAGCTTCAAATCCTTTGATCCACATACTGATGAAGGTCTCCTATCTAGGCAACCCATTGGTAGAGATCCATCAAATATTGATTTCTTTATGCCTAATTATAAAATGCCTTGTACTGATGGTTCTATTTAAGAGCAATATTCATAAATATGTTGCTTAGAGTGCAATTAGTGGATGTCATTTAGTATTTCTCTTCATTTTCTGCTGTTGCCTGGTAATCAGGTAATCGGGATCCACCATATGAAGTTTGACGGATTAGAAAATCCTCCCAAATGCCACACAAGGAACACTTGCATTAGTCTTGCAGCGAATTTATGGCTGATTAAAATACTTGTTATCTTTTTTAGTGACTCAGAGACTAATTTACACTTTTAATTTCAATTGATGATTCAAGTTAACAGCAGGGGCCAAGCAAAGAGAAAGAGGCATCTTTATATTAAAAATGAAATCCAGTCCTTGATTTCCTTGTTTTTCATTGCAATGGAAATGAAAGGAATCTTCATAATAGCTCTTATCTTTTTAGTTTGGCAAAGAACGTAAATATTAATACAGGCATATACTTTTTTTTTTTTGGGAAGGAATACAGGCATATACTTGGTTTTGCTAGTTTATGTGCCTTTCCATTAGTGCCTGCTTTGTTACTACAACAATTTGAACAAGTTTTTTTTATAATTTTCTTTTAAAATTTTCTAGAGGCCAGAAGATAATTGATGATGCTAGCCGTTGTTTCAATTGTGGTTCTTATAATCATTCCTTAAAGGATTGTCGAAAGCCTCGAGATAATGCTGCTGTTAATAATGCTCGCAACAAGTATAAAAAACAGCATAGTTCTGGCTCCCGCAATTCAACTCGATATTATCAGAATTCTCGTGGAGGGAAATATGATGATTTGAGGCCAGGAGCTCTTGATCCTGAAACACGGCAACTGTTAGGTCTCAAGGTATTATAGCTATCTTGTTCTTGAGAATGATTTCATTCATGGCTTGCAAATAATAAAGCAAATAGAAATTTAAAACTGAACGCAGCATCACAATTAGTAACTTGGACTTCAATTTGGTTGCATTTGTTTGCATATTTTGTCTCCCAAGAGCATATTGAGGACAGCTTGCATTTTGCGAGCCTTGTTTGGGATTCTTTTTCCAAACGCGTTTGACATGATATGTGCTCGTCACAAAGATGTTAGAGATATGATCGAGGAGATCCTCAATCCGCTGTTTGGAGAGAGGGGCCGTTTTCTTTGGCGTGCTAGTGTTTGTGCTATTATTTGGGTGCTGTGGGGTGAGAGGAATAGCAGGGTGTTTAGGGGGATTGAGAGGGATGCTAGAGAAATATAGTCTCTTGTTCGTTTTCATGCCTCTCACTGGGCTTCAATTCGAAGGCTTTTTGTAATTATCTTCTAGACATGATTTTGTACCGTTGGAGTCTCTTCTCGGAGAGGGAGTCTCCCTTTTTTGTGGGCTTGGTCATTTATCATCACAAAGAAAAACAAATGGGCCCTATCACATCACATCGATAGATTATAAATCGAATATTATTGATAAGCAATTATTCACTCAATGGAATCCGTTGTTGGACTTTTCTCTATGAAAGTAACAGCTTGCGTTTTTCTCAGCTCATGGTTTTCGTAGAAATTTGTTGTTAGTGTAACAGAATACTCCTATAGAAGAAGGGCAAAACGTGCATAGCCATTTGAAGTTCTGAACTGGCAATTTAATATAATTTGAAAGTCGTCAAATGATGTAGATTTACACCTTTCTGAGTTTCTATTCTCTTTTGTCTTGCTGATGGTTTGTCCTTTTGGATATTAGGAGTTTCCTACTGATTATGGAAAATTATGAATTCCAAATTTGGGGAATTAATTTATCTCTTGGTCTGTTTGGCTCTTGACTGTCATCTGCCACAAATAAACAGTCATTTTGGATTTAAATAGATTCAAATAAAAGTTTAGAATTAATGAAGATTGGCCTATGTTTTGAAAATCAAATGCATAATTCAGTCATTATTTTGGATTTAAATAGATTCAAATAAAAGTTTAGAATTAATGAAGATTGGCCTATGTTTTGAAAATCAAATGCATAATTCAGTCATTATTTTACAAATAGCAAATTTTGATTTACTTACAAACTTCACGAGAATTCGTATGTGGCTAAAGTTTTGATATTCTTTTCACCATTCAGGAGCTTGATCCGCCCCCTTGGCTTAACAGAATGCGAGAGTTGGGATACCCACCGGGATATTTAGGTAATTACATTACGTTATTGTTATTTGTGTGCTTTCTCTTCACTAATATAGCCATTTTAATTGTTTCAAAATCACTTCCGTACATGTCCTGAATCTAGTTCAAATTTTTTATGGTAAAAAGAATTGCCTGCTAGAAAAATTATTACTTTAACCATTATAAAAAAACAAAAAAAGAAGAGAGAAATCTATTATTATCTAAGATATCTATTCTGTAGTGTTCTGTTCACTATTTAATAGCAGTAAAAAAACGTATTTATCTTTCAGATCCGGAAGATGAGGATCAGCCATCAGGGATTACTATATATGCTGATGAGAAGACCGATGAACAAGAAGATGGGGAAATTACTGAGGCAGAGTACCGTAAACCAAGAAAGAAAATGAGTGTCGGATTCCCTGGCATAAATGCTCCCATCCCAGAAAATGCAGATGAAAGACTCTGGGCCCCCGAACCTTCGAGTCCAGGTCTCCCTCGAAATCGGTCGAACCAGCGCTTGAACCATTACACAGAATATGATGCAAGAGGAAATGATCACCATCAACAACGATGGTCCCGGGATTACAGAGACGACAGACCACCCGGTGTTGACTCGGTAAAAAGTCCTCCCACATTCACTCCAAGATATGGTAGTCATGATTTTAGTTATGACTCTCAAACTCCAAGAGGTAATTTTTCAACATCAAGGAGCCCTAATTTGGGGAGGCCCCATTCAGATAGAGGTAGAAGAAGCCCACTGCTTGATGATGATTACTCAAGATATGGCTCTTCTTACAGTTCTTCCCTGTTTTCACCACCAAGAAGACGCTAATATTTGGAGATTAACAGCCTTTGTAGAAACAAAAACATTCTGAATGAGTTGAGGCTGTGAAATAATATTTATTTCAAAGCTGGTGAAGAATATTATTAACTTTGCAGATGACGGACGAGAGATAGAAGCCTCTGTATAAAAGAATCATAGTTTGGTGTATCTGAATTATTAGTTGATGAATTTGCACCTTCTGTTGTATATTATGAGTTATTCACTTTAGAAGTTTTTCAGCAGTAGAGCTAAGAGATCAGTGAATATTTTAGAGTGATTCTTGAGTTCGAGTCGAAGAAGCAAGGTCGCTCAATCATTATTAAGGAATTTGATTGACTGGCTGAACAATACGTCAGATCAGAAGAAAATGTTGTTTGTATGACTAATATGATTTTAGGTCAAGGAAAACACTAGGATTGTTTATTTCATTGGGAAAAAAAAGAGTGGATTTTTGTATAATCAAAAGAATAATTTGTAGTATCATTTATCTTATTTTGTTGTTTTCAGGTGGATCTTCAATTATCCTGTCAGGGGTTCTTGATGAAGCAACTCATCATCAGCGAGGCACAAATGGGAGAAAAGTCGATCATCAGGACAAGAGTATAATTGTTTTGGTTTCAGTATTAACTCTTCCTATTTTAAGAAATGTAAGAATGCATTTAGTAAGCAATCTACATTACGTTTTATTTTCAGATCCAATGAGTTCGGTGCAAGCATTTTAGATTATGTTTTAAAAATTGTTTTCAGATTCTGTGATCAAACAAAATTTTGAAAACATCATTTTTATGTTTTCCTTGTGTACCCAGATTTTGAAATTGAAATTTAAAATATATAATTATATTAAAAAGAATAAAATCAATAATAAATATAGTATTTTATGTATAAACTCAATTACTTATATAAAATTAGAACATGTATTATATAACATAGTATATATTACATGATAGTACAAAATAATTATTATTATATAAAAATTTCAATATAAAACAAATTCATAAATTAATTTAGTGATAGCCAACAATAGTGCTCAATTGGCATGTATTGAGGACTAAGAGGTTCGTGGTTTAAATCTCACCTCCAAATTTGTACTAAAAATTGATTTAGGAGAGTATATTCAAACTAATATTTAGCCCTTCGAGTCTACCCACCCCCAAATTTATATTAGAACTTAATTTAATAATGGTTTATATTCAACCTAATAATTAATAAACTATAATTAGTTTTACAATTTAGTTTTAATATTTGGTATAAAGATTTTTTTTTATTATTATTATCTTCCCCTTTCCCTCGGGCTTCTTTGTCCTCTTCTACTGTCAAGACTGCTTCGTTGTTTCATCTTGTATTTGGGTTTTTGTCGTCATTATTGTGATCTTTAGATATTTCATCTATCGATGAAATGATTTCTAAACAAAAGAAAAATCATCGTTATATTATCATTTAATCTAATATCCACTCGTCAAATGTTACTCTCTAACCTATACAATTTGAAATCATACTCATTTTACATACTAGTATTGAGTACATTGCCCTTAATTTGTTAAAAATGTAATAAAGATAAGAACTAAAACTGTAGGGTTTTTTTTTTTTTTTTTAAGTTCAAAGACTATTTTGAAGTTTAAAGACAAAATAGCATAAATTTGGAATAGAAGGCCCAAGACAATCATTTTAAAAGTTAAAAAAGAATTATGTGCTATGAGCAGGATTTCCTGTAGTTTTAATTTAAAAAGCTGGTAAATGATGAACATACAGAACTCTCTTCACTTTTTAACCATTCAAAAGAGGGAAAACAATTACACAAAGCATCGTACTTGCTTGTTGCCCAAAGTATAATTCACTTTTGAATCTCCTAATCATAACGTCGTCTTTCCAATCAAACAATTGTAACAGAAAGTAAGCACGAGACTGCATCAGATGAGAGAGAAGCAAAGAAGAGAGTAAAATGTTAAATATATTATCTTCAAAAACCGACTACCAAACACATTTATTGCAGAATAGTGAGAGATAGAATCAATAAGTTAAAACAATCATTCAAGAACTAACAAAGCTGCAAACATTTTGATACAAACAAATTTTGATGAGTAGCCGAGAATCCACGGTCAGCGGCTACTGCAACGTCAAATATCTAGCTAAGGACAAGGACCGTCGTCAAGAAGAAAAAAAAAATACATATATAAAATGGCTGGATAATCCTGAATCCTAAAAGAAAAAGAGGGGAAACAAAAAGCAAATCCCTCTGGCCTGATGAACAATTCATGGTTCTAACTACATTTGAATTCTTGTTACACATCTAAACCTTCTCTCTACCATTAATCAATACTACACAAGTTGACCCCCCACTTAGCGATCAACAGTCAACATTATTGAGAAGGGTTTAGTAATGGTCACGTTGTGAAAAAGGTCCAGAGCTTCTTCCCTATTGAAACTTCACCTGGATGTTCTGACTCTTCATCATCATCCTCATCTTCATTTTCAACTTCCTCACAAGACTCACTTCTGTATTCGCTGCGACCCCCATACTTGCTTGCGTTTTCAGGTGATCCATTCACTTCCTCACTCAGAGATACCATATCAATTGAGATTTTCGACGTGCCAGCAATACCATCATCTTGATTATCTCCAACTGTACCACACTGCACACAATAAAAGACCATGACATTAACGTATCAATCACCAGAGTTTAATCAACATTCACATTGCTGCATCATGGACCATGATAGACACAACATTGAATGTAGGAGGGAAGGTCAAAACCATCCGAAGTTGAGACATAAAAAAAATAATTAAATAAAATAACACACCCCGTCTCCTATTCAGAGTTAAGACAAACATTAAAATAAATACAGTTATAAAATCATGAAGCTCAACTAGAAATTAGGATTAAACCGTACCCTTACAAGGTGAGTACTTCCAGCATTGTCGCTAGCAACCCCCATTGATGGTGTAGGACGAACTCTTGAATAGTGAGCGTCTTCCTCTGTACGATTCACAGGAGCATCTTCTTCATTTTCTTTACTAACGTTAGAAGGGTCTTTAGAAGCACCTACACTAAATAAGTAGCAAAAAAAAATCAGATTAAGATAAATCATAACTTGGCTGAAAATTTATCACGAAATTAAAATTAGAAAGTGATTCTTCAAAGGGTTGGGTTGGGAGACAAATGCGGGTGCCAGTAACCACGCACATGCTCCGCACGCTTATATTTCATTTCTCTCTTTTTCATAATAATTTTTATCCATATAGACTGAAGGGCCATGGGAAGGGTGACGTAGTGTAACAACCTATGCCTCAGTTATTTTTACCCCAGTTTTCCCAACCTTAACGATCAGAATCTTACACTTTAGTCCGCCGGAGATTGTATCGTTTTTCAGGAACTGCAGCTGGGACAGCCCTCTGTCGTCTTTTCCGTGGTTGGCCTTCCACAACACTGCCAGAGCGTACCTCACTGTCATCGTTATCATTCTCACCCATAATTTGAGATGAATTAGCACGTGTCCTCTTCCGTAAATTCCTTTGTCTGCCCTTGCCAGCAAGACTAGATTCATCACGACTCTCATTATTCAGCTGACTAGAATCCTCAGCAGCATTTCCATTTGGATAATCAACTTGTTGAGTTTCCTGAAGCTCCCCAATAATAGCCTTAGCATCTTCAACAACTGCCTTAACAGACCGAGTTCTATTGATTTTAGGCTGTCCTCTCTTGGGACGTGGTTTTCGCTGCTTCTCCCTTGCATCAGAAGGTCGGGAATCAACTGCAATTTCTGGTGCCTTACTATTAATGTTACTTAGATTATCAGTTGAAAAGTTCTGACTCGGTTCTACTTCCCTACCACTAACATCAGACTGAATTCTCTTGTCATCAAGAGAATCACTTGCAATTGCAAGAGATAATTCTGCCTCATCTTCACCTGCAGACATTCTCTTGGAGGGTTCTGCCAGATCATCATGTTCATCTGATGCTGGTGCTGGCGCTTCATCATCCTGTTTCTCAAATGCTGGAGATGCAATCTTTTTACCTGGGGAGAACCTAAAAATCTTAGAAGTGCACTTACGAAGCCAAGAAATGGTTCCAGCAGATATAGGAGATTTTTGACCAGCTATGCCTGGAGTCTGTTCACCATTTCGCACATCAGAAATACCCAGATTTCCACCAGGAGATACCTGGAGTCCTTGAATCTCCATATATCTGTCAGGCAGTCCAAGGACATAAGCATTTTCAATACCATCCAAAGATTGTAAATCTGAAAGCACAAACTCAGATGCTATTTCCCCACAGTTCTTGCAGGTCATGTGTTTGTCAACATATGAAATAAATCGATCTCTCTCCGCAACAAGTCGTTCTCGCTGGTCTTTCAACTTGTTGCTTAGTTCAAAAAGCTCTTCAATGTCCTTGCGTATTTCAATTCTCTGCCTTTCCAAATGTTCTTTATTAGCTTCAGCTTCCTGCTTTTCTTTCTCAGTTTTAAGTCTCTCAAGTTTCAGCTCGTCCATTTCTCTTCTAGCAACATCTCTCAAAAACTTAATATTCTCCAATTCTCTCTCCTTCTCTTCCTTGAATGACTTCTCTTTCTCACGGAATTCTCTTTCCATTTCTTCCACCCGAATCTGCATGGCAGATTCAAGCTCTCTTTTCTGTAGTTCAAAATCATGCATCATTTTACTTCTCTCACTTTGAGCTTTTTCGGCAACGGCTGATTTCTCATGCTCCATGCTAGCTGCAAAGGATTCTTGAGCTAACTTCAGATTGTCCTGCTCTCTATGGATATAAGCTTCAGTTTCTGTTCTCTCATTTTTCAACCTTTCCTCCTCGGAGAATATCCTTTTTTCAAATTCTTCCTTTTGCAGTAAAAGATTCTTCTGCTCTTTCTCAACCTGAACTCTTTTTTCATCCAGCTCTTCCCATTCTCTTTCAAAAGTTTCTTTCTGTTGCTTCAAATCCTCTGCTTCCTTCAGTAGTAGTTCTTTTTGTTGCCTATATTTCTCTATCTCTTGTTTCAATTCTGACTGCAAACGGAGAAAATCAGACCTTTCTGTCTCACTCACTTTAAGACTTTCCCTCTCTTCATGTAATTTCAACAGTTGTGCTTCATTCTCGGCTCTAATCTTCTCCACTTCAGCCTTTAAACTGATCAGATCCTCTTTATCAGCAAGCAATAGTTTCTTCTCTGCCTCAAGATTCTTTTCCTCGGATTTCATAGACTTCTCTCTTTGTTTCAAAGCTTTGAACTTCGTATCATAGTCTGCCTCTTTCTCCTTGAATTTCTCTGTTCTCTTTTCCAGTGCCTGCTCTCTTTTCCCAACCTTTTCCTCCATGTGCTTGATTTCAGCTTCCTTTTTCTCTACTTCAGACACTTTGTTTTTCAATTCTTCATCCAAAGATTTTCTCTTTTGATCAATTTCTAGCTCAAACTCAACCTTCTTTGCATCTAGAATGGCATTATGTTCATCGAGAAGCTTTTGAATCTCAACCTGTTGACATCGGATTGGGTAAAATAAATAAATATATAAATAAATAACTAGACTATTTAAAAGGTAGGTGCTGAATTTCTTTGGAAATAAAATTTGACATCAAAGAAGACACTGAGAAGAGTAAAAAAAAAAGGCAACTCATACCAATTCAGTTGATATCAAACATATAATCAAACTAATCTGAAGAGAATTAAAACCGGTTCTGCAAAATATGAAAACTTCAACAACTATCAATTTTTTATAGGAGATCAACTATTTAATGACTAAAATGAAGATATGACCAGTTTGATTGTAAATGGGATGCATTAAGAAACTGCCATTAAAACTGTGTTCTCAGGTACTATATGGCAAGTGGGTTAAGAAACTTACCCTTTCACGAGCACTGAGCTTTTCCTCCAGCACAAGTAACTCCTTCTCTTTTATCTCTAAGGAAACTTTCAAGGAATCGGATTCCTGCATCCAGAAGAAACTGTAATTTTAAAACCAGTAAATATAATTCTCTGCATATCTGTTGCTTGAAGAAAGATACTCGCCTGCTCTTTCAAAGCTATGTTAGCTAGCCTACTACTTATATCCTCTTCTTTCCTTTTCAGAGCTAAATTAGCAGAGTCAATTTTCTTCTGAAGCTCTTCAAGATCTTTCTCTTTCTGTTTCACCATCCTGTCATTCTCATTTGCCCTCTCCTCTCGCTGATTAAGAATTGTTTGACCCTTGGCAAGTCTCTCTTCTGCATCTTGCAACTTTCTTTCCCATTCCCGCAACTCATCGCGTTGCTTAGACATGGTAGCCTCATGAGCTTCCCGTCTAACAAAAGTCAACATTAAAAACACCATTTTAAACTTATATTTTTTTGGCTCTAGAGAACAGTTACAAGAAGCCAATAAGAATTAAGACAACTATCCAAGAGGAATGCATACTCCGCATTGAAGGATAGACGATCCCTCCTAAGTGCACCTTCCCGAGCCTCCAGATCTTGCAGCTTCCTCTCCACCTCAGAATTCTTCCTGCTCACCTCGGCAAGTTTTGCGTCAGCAGCACGCAGTTTTGCCTCCACTTCCAAAGATTTTTCTTCAATGCTAGCTACTAAAGCATTGGCTTCAGCTAACTTTGAATCACCAGTAAACTTAATTTCAGCATTTTCTGCACGCATCTCATGAAGAGCCTTCTCCAGCTGCATGTCAACATCCCACGTAACAGCAGTTTAATCAAAAAGTAACCCAAGAAAAGAAGACTTGGGAAGATATGCGGGTGGCAAGGAACATTTAATGGAACTAGAGAAGAAAAAGTAGGTTCAAAAAATTCAAGCCCTCAACCTCAAGACCTAGGTTTTACTAAACAGAGAGAAAAGGAGAGAACTTGAATGAAAACCCGCTAATTCAAATGGTCTTAAAGTAAAACAGTAAATATGCATTTTATTAAACTGAATGGAACACTCCTCTTCATATAGTCATCTATCCTAACCAATAAATATGTCAAAAGCAAAACTCGATATAACCCAATCAGTACCTTAAAAACCAGCATTCCAGAAGGCAGAAACCAAGGTATCTCATTTGAATGCCCAAAAAGACTCAAAGACAGTAATATGTCCTAACTGAAACCTACACTACGAAAATATCCAATTTGCAGTTCTGCTGTTATTTAATACACATAATCTCCAAAGTCATACATCGCATAGTCCCATTAACAAGAACCAAATAGCAAACATGCCAGAAGGCAGGAGATTATAATAAGACCTATAAATAAAATCTGTGAGAGGAATGCCAGAGAGAATTAACGATATGTCAGTATCAGTAAACAAGATATAGAAAGCTGGAGCCTTACATCAAGAACGCACTCCTTCTCAACACCCAATGCCTTCTTTAAATTTTCCTCTTGCTTCTCAGCATCAGATATTGCAATCATATGGGCCATTTGTTCTCTTTTGAGAGTGTCTTTTGCGTCAGCCAACGCTTGTTTAAGCTCTTCATATTTTAAAGTCCAATCCTTTTTCTCAATCAAGAGAAGCCCCATGTTGTACTGGTACTCAAACAGCTGTTTAATGAGAATAAATTGGAAAATAGTTAATAACTAAAAACAGTACACCTGTAGCATGGGTATGTAAAACTACACTGCTTCCAAACACTTGGCGCAAAAAGAAAAAAGCTGAGCTTGAAAAATTAAGATACTTGAACAGATCAGGAACTCCATCTTCCACCAAAAACTTTTAAAAAACAGAAACTATTAGCCCATTATACTACATAAACCAACTTAGCAGCATAATCCTATTCTAGGGCCTGCAACTTCCACAATTCACACGCGTTCAACATCTCATTCGATCATTTCCTCTGCTGTAACTGTAATATTGGTTTGCAATTGCTAGCATAAGTCGAGTAAATGACCATAAGAACAAACCACTTCAACTCCGAACGACATTGTGAGCCAGATGCTCCAAACTTATCCAAATTAACGAAAACAATCCACTTAAAGAGGCAAGAACATGAATACTCGACAAAATCGTGAAAAAAATCAACTAACCTCGTTTTCAAGTCTCGAGATCTTCTCAGCCAACCCTTCTTGGTCCAAGGCGGCCGCCTCAGCCGACCCCACAAACATCTCTCCTCCATTTTCAACTAAAGTACCCGAAAGAGGCGTTGCAGTTTCACCAAAAGCAACAGTCTTCCCCTTGATCCCATCACCCCTGCGACTCAAATTAGGAGTAACAGAGTTGGGATTCGAAGCAGAACCGGCTCCAGTCTTCTGGGTCCCGGTTTTAGGCGTGAGGGGCCAACCAGACCAAACCTTCTGCGGCGTAAACATCACGAAACTCTCAACAAAATCAACCTCGGAACTAAACCCAATTCCACAGATCGTGAATTCAACTTCATAAGCATGCGAAAGCCCAAAATTCAGCGGTGGGTGGGTAGAAAAACCCTTGCAACTCCCCAAGAACTACTAACCCCTCAACCCAAACAAACAAAAACACCCACAAGGAGATTTAAACAAGATATGTACCGAATATTCAGTTAGCCCTAACCCAGCGCAATCGGAAGCCACAGAATTCCGTGAAAAAATAAAGAAAAGAAGAAGAAGGAAGTTCCAAAATCAAACGAACTTGAAATCAAACCTATCAAGTTTCTCGTGATTTCCAGTTCTATTAAGAGAACCCTAGGTCGGACGTGAACGGAATTCCCAAATTCAGGCGAAATGAAGATTTGAAATCCGACAACGTCTCACAAATCGAACCGATCCCCCTCCCTCTCTCTCTCTCTCTAATCTTTCTATTTTATCTACAGCCTCCTTTTGTGCGCTTTTTTGCGGACCACTTGTTAATTTCTACGGGCCCCAACCGCAAACTCCACCCCCAAAATTACCATTTTACCCTTACCTTACTCCATACATTATTTGAGCGATTGGAACAATGTAGCTGACAATTTTAAACTCTAAAAAAATTAAGTCCCGTTTGTAAACCTATTTTATCTTTTATTTTTATCTTTTAAAATTAAGTCGGATTTCTTTTTTTCATTTTTTATAACGATTTACATCTTTATATAGTACAGGAGTTGAATTCTTAATCAAATTTTAAAATAATAATAATAATAATTAAAAACTATTTTTTTTCATTTTCAAATTTTGACTTAGTTTTTAAATTATTGGTAAAAGTAAATAACTAAAGAATAAATTGGGAAGTATAGATAGTGTTTATAAGCTTAATTTTAAAAAACAATAGCAAAAAAATTAATTGTTATTAAACGAGGCTTAAAAGATCAAATTTAAATATTGTGTTATTTTTTAGAAAGATTTAATTATCATGCCTTAAACATATATCTAAAGTGAGTTTGGCTCAATAGTATTGATATGACATTTGTACTTGGAGGTCGAAAGTTTAATCTCCTACTCTACTGTCATTGTACTGAAAAAACAGAATTAGGTTAAAATTTGAAGGGCAATTCAAAATAAATTCCTTGCTTAAAAAACACAAAATTAAAAGCATTCTAAATTTATCATGGATGAAAATAAATACTTATTCTACTAACGGGTTAGCCTTAATCATTATTAAGTATCTTACCAATAAAATAAGATAATATAAAAGAAAGAGAGAGAATATATATTTTTATATCTTTCAAATACATACATGCATACTACTAAGTTTGTCCCCCATTAAGTCGTTGGAATCCAAAATGGGAGAGAGAAAATACATATTATTTATATTTGTGGGAAAATAAAAAGTATTTGTCAAACTTTTAATGAGGAAAAAAATTAAGAGAATTAGCTCTCCAAGATCAAGAATTTTTGAAAAAAAACTTCTAATACTACGGTAATGCATATACCTTTTATTTAGCATTAACGATGAATAAAAATATCAATATGAGTTTAGTTCAATAATAATTGACATAAATTTTCTCTCAAGAGATCGAAGGTTGTTGTAGTAATATAGATGATATATAAGTGAGAATTTTTCCTCCACGCCGCCAGGGGCAGTTTGGGAATTTCACAGACGGAAAAAATTTGTATGAAAGACGCCGCTGCCTTTTTCAGTTCGGAGCGTGCGAGTTTCAGTGCATGGTGCGCGCTGACGAAAGTACCCTTGGAGGATAAAATGACCGTTGAGTGAGAAAGGAGTAGTAAATAGAAGGAAAGGTAAGGGGTAAAACAGGAAACGGAGAAATATACACGTGGCAAGTAGAAAAAGGGGGGAAATAAAAGAGAGAAAGAGAATGGGAATTCCACGGTGTACTAAGAGAGAAGGAGTTTGAAAAAAGTTGGAAAAAAAGAGTTATTGAATGGGAAGGAAGATAAGAATTAAGAACAAATCATATAATAAATATATTTTTGTCCCCATGTGATTGCCTTTCTTTTTCATGTTCTTAGCCATCATTCTCCATTTCTCTTTCTTCACTTTTTTTTTTTTTCTAGTTTATGAGTTGGAGTTTGGATGTGCTCAGTCAACTTTATTGTTTAGAAATCTAAATATCTGAGTTTGTTCAATTTCATGAGAATATCGATATCGATCAGAATTTATGTTTTTATATTTTAAAATTTGTTCAATTTTAATCCATTTATTTTTAATACCAAATTTTAATCTGTGTTTTCGATAAATCTTAAATTTAGTCATTCAAAATTAATTTTTATTAAGAGGTATTTTTTAATAAATTTAGAAAACTGGATAAACTATTTATAAATATTATAGAATATCACTATCTATCAGATATAGATCGCGATAGAAAATCTATCAGTGTCTAATAGTAATAAACAGTGACATTTTTGTTATATTTAAAAATATTTTTAGCAGTTTTACCATTTAAATTAATTTTATTTTTATTGATATATAATAAAAATTTTACAATAAAGTAATTGTATGAACTAACTTTAAGATATATTGAAAGTATGTGGACTAAAATCAAACATTTAATTAAAATTGAACAAACTCAAGACATAAGGATAAAAATAGTATTTTAACCTAAATTAAAAAACGATTTCAGGATATTAAAAGCATGTAATATGTATTTAAACATCTAATATTAGGTCTAATTAAGTACGTGAATTTTATGCAAAAAATGCCAATCAGGTCTATGATTTTTTTAAGCATAACGTTAAATAAATTAGACACAAAATCGAGAATTTAGAAATAGTTATAATTTTAAAGTTTTAAAACTTGTTAAACATACAAATGAAAGTTTGTAAATGTATTATTATATTTTTTAAAAAAAATTTAAAAAAATATTAGAGGCAAATTTGGAAGAAATATTAAATTTGTAATTTGACTATTGTTTTTCTATTATCTTTATGGTTTTAAGGGAAATCATTTCTCAAATTAAAAAAATTGAGAAATCAGTTTTAAGGGAAACCTTATATATATAATTTTTCGTGACCAATAATTATATAATTATTTTGTTGGAGAATTTTTAGTTGGGTTTGTGCATTTCATTTTTAATTGGTTATTGTTATTATTATTCTACATATTTTATTGTGGGTTTATTCTATAATCTTTATGGTTCAGCGTGGACGATCTTAGGATTTTTTTTTTCTATTTTCGGACATATAAAAATTAGTCAATTTATTTATAAATATTGTAAAGTATTATTATATATCAGTGATAAATAGTCTATCTGATACAATATTTATCATTCATAAATAATAATATTTTGTTACATTTGAAAACATTTTTAACAACTTTATCAATTAAAATAAGTACTTTTTTTAGTTAAATTTTATGGACCCGGTAAATTTTTTATGAGGCTACAAAAAGTATTTATACTTGTAGTTGTAGAATGGTATCGAATATAATATATTTAGTCATGTAATTAATAATTTTTAAGTTTGAAGTAAGACATTTAGAAAATTTTAATAAAATAAACAATTTTTCTTAAAAGAAGACTTAGCCATGAAGATGCTTTGTCCAAAGTTTGATTTACCTTCATACACACGAATAGTATAGAATCCCAATTAAAAAGCTATTAGTTAAAAATGAATGAAAAAAAAAAAAAAGCTGAAAACAATTACTAGATGCTAATGTTGTACATTTTTCGTGCCAAAATAAATACGAGAATCCTACATCCTATCTGGAAACTATTTAATTTTTTATTTTTGATTTTTAGTTTATGTAAATTAAATATATGAATATTTTGTTATCTATTATTTAGAAATATTCTTAAAATACGAGTAAATTTTAAAAGTTAAAAAAAAGTAATTTTTTAAAAATCAATTTTGTTCTTAGAATATTGCCGGATTCAAGTGTTTAGTATTTAGTCAGGGGATGAAACTATAAATCTTTTTAAAAAATTCAAACACAATTTTCAAAAAACCAAAAAACTAAGCTTGTGTTGTAACTATTTGAGACCTGTTTGTAATAATTTCGTTTTCATTTTTTGTTTTTGAAAATTAAACATATTTTCTCCTTATTTCTTGTAGTTGTTTGCTTATATCTTAAATACAATAATTGGTTTTTAGCCAAATTTTAAAAACAAAAATAAGTTTTTTATTTTTTTAAAAAAACTACTTTTTTAGTTTTCAAAACTTGGTTTGGTTTTTTAAACTATTGGTAAAAAGTAGATAATAAAGAAATTAAACTTTGATGTGAAAGTAATGTCTATAGGTTTTTTTAAAAAAATGGTTACTAATGGGGTTTTGGTTTTTAGTTTTTGAAAATTTAGCCTACAAACATATCGTTCACATCTAATTTTCTTGTTTTATTGCCTACTTCTTACACGTGTTTTAAAAAACGAAGCCAAAATTTGAAAATTAAAAAAAAAGTTTTTAGAATATTGTTTTTGTTTTTTAAATGTGGCTACTAATTCAAATTTTGTACTTAATGCAAACCAGGGTAAAAAAAAAAAGAGAGAATATAAGCTTAATTTTCAAAAACCGAAAACAAAAAACAAAGTCCTCGTTTGGTAACCATTTTCACCATTAAATTTCTTCATTTGTTATATATTTTTTATCAATTGTTTAAAGAACTAAGCAAAAATTTGGAAACTACAAAAGTAGCTTTTAAAAATTTGTTTTGTTTATGTAATTTGGCTAATAATTCAACCATTTTACTTGAAAAAGATACAACTCATAATAAGAAATGATGAGAAAATAGACTTGTTTTAAAAAAAAAAAAACCAAAAATCTAAAATAAAAATCAAAATGATTACTAAACAAAGTCAAAATTATTATTAAACCAAACCTAAATTATGATTAACTATCCTACCATTATAAGTACTAGGATACGAAATTTTTCCTTAAACAAATCCAACAAAAACACAATTTTTTTTTTTAAAAAAAAAAATCCAAATTTCAAGTTATAACTTCAAAACAGCTATTAATTTAAAAAGGCGGAAATTGATTCGGTCAAGAGAGGCAGCTACATATTTTCATTATGTCTCACATTAATTAAAAAAAGTTGACATATCTATGACCCTATTTTAGGTCAAATTAGACGTACTTCACCTCATAATTATGATTATTTATGACCCATTCTATGCATACAAATTTGTCATCCTTAATATTATTCTTTTCTGTAAATTTAAACATCTATATTACGTGTTTATGTATTTCTATTTTTATTTAAAAGTTCATTTTTACAATATACAAAGAGGAAAAATCGAATCTCTCTCATTTTGCGTATTATTAACTTCGAAGAATGGGAGAGCACTCGCAAAATTACCAAATTATTTGTCTGGGTTAAAAAGGTTATACTTTTAGTCATAAAGTTTTCAGTTTGATTTCAATTTAGTCATCCAATTTCAAAATGTTATAATTATGTCTTTGAAATTTGGGTTTTTTTCAACGTAATCCTAAGTTTTAAAATTTATACTTTTGACCTCTATTTTTCACTAAATAGTCATTTATATTAAAATAGTTATAATTAAATTAAATTTTATTATTTTTCATCCATATTAAAATTAAATTCAAAATTTTACTTTATAACTATTTTACATTAATAAATATACACTAACGCCAAAATTGAAATTAAAATATAAAACTTGAAATATTGAGATTAAATTAAAATAAAATTTAAATTCAATAATAAAATAATAACATTTCGAAATATAAGAGTTAAATGGAATATAAACTCAAAACTGAAATTGGAAATGTCAAATTTTGAAATCTACAGACGAATAAAAACCAAATTCAATGGACCAAAATGTTTTCTATTTTAATATAGTCACACAATTTATTAATTTGTATATATTACTTAGTAATCCCATCTTAATTATTATTAATGTTATTATTATTTGCTGCTGTTTAGTTAAGGTTAAATTATACAGGATATGGTGAGATAGAGGTGGAAAATACTTCAATATAAGAAATTTTCTCCAAAACAATAATTAAAAAAATGGCAGCTGTACGATTGTGAAATCATCATTTTAAATTATTTCTATTTATATTACACAACTTTTTTAAAAAAACATTCAACCAGTAATGTCAGAGTCATCGAATCATCAAAATCCAAGCTCAAGAAATAATAACAATAACAATAAAGCCAATAAGATCTTAACACGTGTTCCAAAAACCAGCTTACATAATAGAAATTTGATTAAAATTATATATATATATATATATATATTGATAAATGGGTTGAATAAAATAAGTTAAAATAATTGTTAAAAAAAATTGAAAATTTTCAATGAAAAAGAAAAAGTCAAACTATTTACTAAAATAGTAAAAAGAATATTAGGGACCGATAGAAGTTTATGATTGATAAAGCATAACAGAAATCTCTTAAGTGTCGGTTAGTGATAAAAACATATAGAAATCTAAAATGATTAAATTTTACTATTTTGTGTGAATATATATATATTTGAATATCTCCCAAAAAAAAATATAAAGTAAAACATATATTATTTAGCATAGTATGACAAAGGGTAGATGGATCGAGTTGGATTGAATTGTGGTGTTTTTTGGACCAACCCAAAAAATCGACTTGGTCAATTTAAACACCCAACACATGGTTTCCAATCAAATCCTCAAAATTCGAGTTCAATTGGGTTAGGTTATCAGGTTATTATTATTTTTCTTCTTAATTTAAAATATTTAAATTTATTTATAACCCATCTAATAATTAAAATCTCATAAAACTAATTTCTTATGTAACAAACGTCTATTACGAGCTTTATGCAAAAACGAATATTCTTAAAAGAAAAAAACATAAAGAATTCATCAATTCATCAATTTTAAATATATATATCATTAACATATATGTAATTCGGATTGGGTTAGGTTAATCCAATTTTTTTATTCAACTCTAGACTCAGCTCAATCCAAAAACAAAACTAACTCAATCCAACTCTAATAAATTGAGTTAGGTAATCTTAATTGTTTGGATTGTTAGGTTATTTGAACAATCTTAGTGTTGACACCACATAATAAATAATATAATAATATATATATATATTATATTATATTATATATATTATATATATATTTGGTTACTTTTTTTTGGTAACAATCCAAAAATATTATATAATAATTAAAAATGTTTTTAATGAATACGGTACAATCCAAATTATTATTGTTATTTTTTTGGTAGTTTGCAGTTTTGACTTCTAAATTAATTGAGATTATAATGAATATGGAAAGTTTGACAACGTTATCGTAATTAACATGAAAAAATTTTAGGTTGTTCTGACTAAGACGTTAAAAAAGATAATTATATCTCCCATGTAGTGCAATTATGTTTATTTTTTCCGTAAAAAGCTTTTAATATATTGTTGTATTTTTATGGGTTATTAATGTTTGTGTCAAAGTTTTTTAGGTCACAATCGGTAGTGTCATTTTATGACATAAATCATCATCTTAAAAGTCAATTGATTAAATCCTCCAATCCTAGAGTTGTTGAATATATATATATTTGTAATAAAAAAAGGAGAATTTCAAAAATAGGAAAGAAAAACTATTTACACGAAATAACAAAAAAATTACTGGTTCTTTTTAAAAGTCGATAGAGGCTTGATAGAAGTTTATAAGTATTTATCGTGATAGAAACTGATAAAAATTTATAAATGGAAACTGATAGGAAGTTTATAAAGTATCTATAAGATTTTTTTTTCTGTAAATAGTTTGACAGTTTTTCTATATATGGAAATTTATCTAATAAAAACCTAAATTTATAATTTCATGAATTTATCTGAATATATATATATATATATATATATATTAGAAGGTTAGGAATATTGAAATTGAAATATGCAAGTGTTTTTTTTTTTTTAAAAAAAAAAAAGTACTTAATGTTGATGATTTTGTTAAAGATTGCACTTTCACAATTATGACGAAGGATTAAAGATACGTGGATAATTTGTGTAGTTGATTAGAGATAAAGTAGACACAAATTTTTTACTTATAAATAAAAAGCTTTACATTTCATGCAAATATAAGGTAGAAAATAGAATTTATTATTACTTAAAAAGTTGAATCATTGTTAAAAGAAAGGAAAATATATATAATTCCTAAATTTTTCATTCTAGTTTTTCATTTAATCCATATGTTTTAGAACGTTGCACTTTTACCCCTAATTTTTTAGTTTAATCGATATTTGGTTCTTAGATATCAAAATATTGCATTTTTTACACTTAATTTTGAGTTTTTTTTTTTTTTTTTTTTTTTTCTATTTAGTACCTAGGCTTTAAGATTTACACGTTTGGTATTAATAATTTTATTAAGTACTTGCTCTTAGACATTGGTGTTAATGTCTATTAATTAATTTCAAATAATTATAATTAATTTAGTTTTCACTAATTTCTCATAAGTAGAAATCAATCAAATATTTTCACATCATAATTATTTTTAAATTAATTACTCAAAAGTTAATACAAATATCCAATAATCGAGCATTAGAAAAACCTGGAGCAAAAAATATAAAAAATTGAACGTAAGAACCAAATGAAAATTGAACTCAAATACAAGGTTAAAAATATAACATTTTAAAATTTAAGAACATAATGGAAACTAGATTCAAGACCCAGAGACAAAAAATATATATATTTTTTAAATAAATTATTTTGTACATTTTAGGTTAATTTTTTCCCCTCCAACAAGGTTTCCTTTTATTATGCAACATTTGAATATGAAAGTATAGTTAAACACTATTTTGGCCCAATACTAGTTTTATTCCATTTTAGTCTATGTATTTTCAAACGGTAGTTCAAATATTTCTCTATAATAAATCTTAATTTAGCTTCCAATAAATGTTTAAAAATCTAGTGTAGTCCTTGTTACCTACCTAACTCAACCCAAATACATAAGACCTATTCGGTAGAGAATCTGATAGAAATTTGAAATACAAGGAATTTCAATGAAAAATGTTAAATTAAATTCTATATTTTTCAAACACGTGCCATTCAAAAATTGATTTTTTAATTTAAACAATTATTTAAAATGTATTGATACTATATTTATAAATTATTAAAACTAGTTGTAATTATTTATTAAATATTAGTTAAAAATAAATTATTATGAATTTTATTTATGAACATATTTTATGTTAAAAGAATATGATTATTATTTCGTAATATTTTATATAATTTATAATACATTATATTATACACATTTTAATTTTGAAAAAATGATTTGAGTCAACATGACATACTATATTTCTATATATTATTATCTTTATTTAATATAATTATGATTTTTAAAAATTTAAAATTCAAAATCTTGATATAAATAAAATGTACTGGTTTAGATAAAAAATCCGAAAACAGGTTTTAGAAATAATTAATTGGATTTAATTATCAAATACATATTTGTTTAACTTAGTTGAAGTTGAAAATCAAACAAATCCTTTATTAAACCGACAAAGGAATTTTGTTTTTTATTTTAAATGTTAGAAATAAAATATTTCTATAGAAAATGCTTTAGAAAAAAAAAGGCTTAAATTAGAATGTATATTACATTTATGAACTCTTTTTAGCACGACAGGGAGTGACAGAATTGAACTACGGGCCGAAAATTTGTTTTTCTCTTTCTTTTTTTCCTTTTTAAAAACGTAAGAAATAATAAAAATGTTTGTATTAAAAAATATTTTGAAAAAAGTGCTTAAATTAGAATATAGATTAATTGATAATTTTTTAGTACAAAGGAGAGATGATTTTTTTTTTCCAGTACAATGGGGTGAGATAATTCAAACTACACATCAACGCCAAAATTTTGTTTTTCACTTTTTTTAAAAAAAATAATATTAAGAGGACAGAAATATTGTACAAAAAGGGAAAAAAGAAAAAAAGAAAAAAAAAGGGCTTAAGTTATAATTCAGATTAATTTACAAATTAGTACAATAAATAAGATAAATAAGAGTGAGATAAGTTTTAAAAAAATAGTTGTATTTCAATATTTTTAAAATAGGCGTTTATTTGGTAGACGATTCAAAAACTATATTCTAATTTAAACGATGGTTTAAAATATGTTTGATATTATATTTATAAATTATAAAACTAGTTGTAGTTTTCAACTAAATACTAGTGGATGATACACTATCATTAATTTATTTATGAATGTGTTTTATGTTAAAAGAAACTCGAACAATTGTTTTTTTTTTAAAGATTATATAATTTATATAATATAAACATATTCTAATGTTAAAAAAAAAAAAAAAATTAAAAGTCGAAGTTATAACATGACATCCAGTATTTCTAAATGCTTTATTTAATATAGTTTAACATTTTAAAATTCAAAATTTAAAATCCGAATAACAATGAAAATATAAAAACGTTGTTTTCAAAATTGGCATTATTTGGACTATAATTTTTTTTTTTTAAAAAAAAAAAATAACTGTTTTAAGGTTGAATTAAGTGATATGGAAACATAAAAATAGAATTCGTATTGCAAATCAAAATAGACACAGGTCTGTTTTGTTCGCAGTCTGGATTCTGTTTTGTTGGATTTTATGTCATAAAACTCGTAGTTTGTAAATTAATAAACATATTCTTGTTTATTTTTCGATAAAGTTATTATTGAAATAGTAATCTTGAATCCAATAAACTAAGGTTCTGAAGCTATTTAATGTAGTTTGAACTTTATGTAATGACATAAATGTGGATCAAGTTCAAATATATAGCCAAAATGGTCTATAGTACATGAATAAGGTTGGATGCCTTATTCTGGGACACTATGGATGCAACCCACTTTGTAGTTAGTACAAACAATGTTGATCCTGAATCGTTCATATAGATATATGTGAGTGGGGGCATCCTATGCAGTGAGTTTGCATAAGACTGAACCATAAATAGTCACTTTTTACGTTCTAAATGTCGTTTTATGTATAAAACTGGCTATTTCGTTAATTGATGACCTAGGTAACTTAATCTTAATCTTGAGCTAACTATGAACTCCTGTTCACTCGAAATTATCCTTAGATCTACATAGGTAAGGCAGCTCATCATCGCTGGTCCAATAAGCCTCCCATTTCAGGGGTAAGATAAGGTGGGATAGTTGGGAACATAGGGTGCAAGATGAAATTCACTTCTACCCATTATAGGGATAAGTAGATAGGTTGTTCCCTTAGTAAACTGAATCCAGGTCTTGAACAAGGGGTCCCACCATCTTCTTGGCCTGAGAGGGGTTCGGTTTATAGGTTGGACCTTAAACCAATTGTTCATTAGAAGATTAGTGGAACTTAAGGAACAAGATGTAGTCTTGGGGGTAAAACGATTTTTATGACCCAGTCGAGATTACAAACAACTTGTGAAGGATTAACTTACTAATCATGGTTATATCAAATGGACACAAATATATCTATAGTAAGGGGAGTGCAACTACGGGACTATAGTGGAATGACCTGTTAGTTAACGAATGTTGGTTAGATCCGTCTAAAGAGTTTAACCAGCTAATCTCGGATCGTTGGAGCCCATGATCTATAGGTCCATTAGGTTCCCCTACTAGCTCATATGGAATAGACTTAGAACGGTATGATAGAATGATTTGAATTGTTCGAATTAGGTGAAGAGAGAGAAACCGACAAGTATATGTGATATAGTAGTTGATTTTTTAGTTTAGAGATACAATTTTAATATTTAAATGTGATCTAAATATCAAGAATATGAATATGTTCATATTCGGAAGTTCGGAAATAATGGAAATGGTAAAAAATGTAAAAAGCCAAATAGTTAACTTTTGACTTTGAAAAGTCAAACTTTGTCCGACCTTATATTCAAATGTGATTTGAATTTCGAGAAAATGAATGTTGATTCTTGTTCGGGAGGTCAAAATTAGTCAACACGGAAAAAAATTATGAAAAGTCAAAATGTTGACTTTTTGGTCAAAGTTTGATTTTAACCAGATGACTATTTTGCCCTTTGACTAAAGTTAGTGGAAAAATCCAAACTTTTGTTGGATAATTCCACTAACAAAATGGTGGGCTAGGTGTTGACTTATAGTGGAGACATTAAGCTCACTAAGAGAGTGGATTATAGGTGTTGGATTTTTATGGATTTGTTTTATGCAAATGTTGCACGGTTTTTTCCTATAAAATGAGCTTTTGAATTTAGATTAAATACTTTTGCCATTTTTGCAAAAATTAGTTTTCATAAATGGACTGAAAAATTAAAAACCCAAACCCAAACCCAAATTCATTCTTATTTTTTCATCTCTTTCTCTCTCTCGGTTTTCTTCATCCATTGGGTCCCACAACTCAGTTTTGAGTCCAGAGGATAGTAGGTCAACTCTAGTGGTGGTCCGGAAGAGTTCAGGTCGAGATTCAGTGAGGAAAAACGTTGTTTGAGAGCTACAAAGGTTGTTCCTATCCACTTTTATTTACTGTCTTTTCCTTCATTTGCATGCTAATTTCCTTTTGATTAGAAACAATTAGAATGTAATTAGATCCTTATTCCGCTGCGTATGTCTCGTGTTCCATCATGTGGTATCAGAGCATGCTTTAATTATGCTCAATTACTTTTGGTGGGTGTTTTTTTCTTTTCTATTCAAATGTTGAATGAAATGTGCACTAAAGTGGATTTATTATGATTTTAGCATTGTTTTTCTTTAAATTTCTTGTGGAAATTTGTAATTGCTCACATGTTTATGAGCATTAATGTGTGAAAAAGGGTTCGTAAATTTGTTGGAGTCATTAGAGTTAAAATTAGGTTGTAATTGCTTGATTCCAAGAGAGAGGATAGCAGCAAAAATGGAGAAAAATTGATCACAAACCTAGAATTAGCTTTCAGACCCAAGAGACTGCTCCCAGACCCGACCCGAGCAGCGATCTGACTCGGTTCGGAGAAGCCCCGCATGCCTGCCCCGCCTGGATCCAACCCGCCTGCGCTTCCGTTGACTGTGCCAGCGAGCGTTGACCATCCGGTCCAACCGGTCTATTTGACATGGTTGAGCCGGTTTGACCGGTTCAACTTGGTTTTTGGTATTTTTGGGTTGGTTCGAGTGGTTTCTGAGTGGTTCCAAATGGTTCAAAATGTTTGAAGCCGGTTTGGAGGAGCTGATTGCTGATTTGTGTAATAAATTAGTTATTTGTTTTGTTTTTAATGCCGAAATCGGTCCACTTTAGTGTTGTTTACCTATTATGCATGTGATGTATAATGTTGTTTGATTATGTGTGCATATAGTATGTCATATAGTTTTAAAACCCCACCATAGGAAAAACATGTGACATGCATTTGTTATATGTTATAAGTGTTGTAAAATATATACTATGCATGCTTAGTTTTAATATAAGTGTTATATTAAAACATGTTTGATTGAAGGAAGCATGTTATAGATGAATACTCTAGGGTTGTAATTGTTATAAAATAATCTAGACTTCTAAAATCTATAACAAAGATAAGATGCATGCTCATTTAGGGTTAACCATCGAGCAATCCAATTTTCATAGAAAATAGGTCGATATCTTGTAAAACCGAAGTTACAAGAAAACTCACCCAGCAAGATCTTGGCAAAAAGTCAGATAAGATGACTAAGGTTGAAGGTTTTTAAGTTGACGATTCACGGAACACCTACTACCTGGAGATCGAGCTGGCATCTGAGTTAGGTTAAACCGGTTTTATGAGCATGCGTGAGCGGTGTGAGGTAATAAAATTTGTTTATCACCTAAACATCGAAGGTTAAAAATCCAGTATAAAAGTTATACTCGGATGAATCACCTAGACTTAGGATATGTTTAGTTAGCCGAAATATATCGCTAAACATTTTATACCCTAACCGTCTAGAACACTTCAACTGGAAAGAAGTAATGTACTTTTAGCTCTAGCATCCCTAAGAGTTCACACCGTGAGATTCATACTTGGCTTTGGGTCACCCTGGTAGCGGACTCCATTCGAAGAGTGTTTGCATGAGTCAATACCAAGGTGAATAGGGGAAGTTATTCATAGTAAGTGGGAGAAGTGTGTCACCACATCCTATGGTCTCTTCCATTAGGTCGCATCGTGAGATTCCTATAATGCGCCTGCATGTCTGTCTTGGAGCGACCTTACTAATCGGAAGGCTGTATTATAGGATTCGGAACTTCGCGAACTCTAGAAATTGATAAGGTCTCTCAGGTCCGTTTTCATTCTTGTCTTTCTAACTTCAGGAGCATAATGATTCCGATATTTGAGGTCTGAAAATGGAGGGCCACACTTACGAGAATTACTAAGTCTTATTAAATTCTTGACCAAAGTAGCAATAACTAAGTTACTATAGGAATAAGAGTTATTCTGGTGATAGTATCTAGTCAAGATAGTCTTGGTTCAACGGAGGAATAGTCGATCACCCCTTGGTGAAGGTTATTCTAAACCATTGAAATATCGTTGCAAAATATAATAATGAAGGGTACATTATTAGATTTTTTTGCTAAACTTGATTGGATTTAAAAGATTAATGTTTTTTTTTACTAAAAAGGATATGTTTTTTCTTTTTAGCATGACTAGCTCTTTAGATCAACTCTTAGCTTCCAAGAAACTAAACGACGATAATTACTCAACATGGAAAAATAATCTGAATTCAACACTAGTAATAGATGACCTGAGATTTGTCTTAACTGAGGAATGTTCTCAGGCCTTTGTCTCGAAAGAAGCACAAGGTAAATATGATTTACTAGTTGCTGAATCATGTTTAGTGGAGTATGATATTTCAACCTGGATATTGGATTCATGAGCCACTAATCATATTTTCTTCTCTTTTCAGGAAACTAGTTACTGGAAAAAGCTAGAAGAAGGTGAGATCACCCTCAAGGTTGGAACAGGAGAGGTCGTCTCGGCCAAAGCAGTGGGAGACTTGAAGTTTTTTTTCATTGATAGATATATCATACTTAAAGATGTTTTGTATGCTCCTAAAATGAGACAAAATTTAATATCTATCACATGTATATTGGAACAAATGTATAAAATATCTTTTAAAGTTAATGAAGCATTCATTTTCAGAAAAGGTATTCAAATTTGTTCTGCTATACTTGAAAACAACTTATATAAGTTAAGACCAACTAAAGAAAAATTTGTCTTAAATACCGAGATGTTTAGAACAGTCGAAACTCAGAATAAAAGATAAAAAGTTTCTTCTAATATCTATCTATGGCACTTAAGACTTAGTCACATAAATCTCAATAGGATCGAGAAATTGGTTAAGAATGGACTTCTAAATCAGTTAGAAGACAATTCTTTACCTCCATATGAGTCTTGTCTTGAGGGAAAAATGACTAAGAGATCTTTTATTGGAAAAGGTCTCAGAGCCACAATACCTTTAGAGTTCGTACATTCGGACATCTGTGGACCGATGAATGTCAAAGCTCGAGGTGGGTATGAATATTTCATCAGTTTTATTGATGATTATTCAAGGTATGGTAATATTTACCTAATGCATCACAAGTCTGGTTCTTTTGAAAAGTTCAAAGAATATAAGGTTGAGGTTTAGAACTAGTTAGGTAAAACAATTAAGACACTATGATCAGATCGAGGTGAGGAGTACATGGACTTAAGATTCCAAGATTATATGATAGAACACGGAATCAAGTCATAACTCTTTGTACCTAATATGCCTTAGCAGAACGGTGTATCTGAAAGAAGAAACAGAACCTTGTTGGACATGGTTCGCTCGATGATGAGCTTTGCTGAGTTACCTGATTCCTTTTGGGGACATACATTAGAGACTGCTGTCTATATTTTGAATAACGTTCCTTCTAAAAGTGTTTCAGAAATACCTTACGAGCTATGAAAAGGGCGTAAAGGTAATTTACGTCACTTTAGGATTTGAGGATGTCCGACACACATGTTGGTGCAAAATCCTAAAAAATTGGAATGTCGTTTAAAACTATGCCTATTTGTAGATTATCTAAAAGAAACAAAAGATGGTTTATTTTACGATCCTCAAGAGAATAAGGTATTTGTATCGAAAAATTTCACATTCTTAGAGGAAGACCACATAAGAAGTCATCAACCTTGCAGTAGACTAGTATTGAATGAAATTTCTAAAGACGCTACAAATAGAACTAGTTCATCTACTAAAGTAGTAGATAAAATTAGTACATCTGATCAGTCACATCCTTCTCAAGAGTTGAGAATGCCTCGACGTAGTGGGAGGGTTGTTCATCAGCCTGACCATTACTTGGGTTTAACAGAAACACAAATCGTCATACTTGATGACAACATAGAGGATCCATCGACTTATAAATAGGTGATAAAAGATGTGGATCGTGATGAGTGGGTCAAAGCCATGGACCTTGAAATGGAGTCTATGTACTTCAATTCTATCTGGGAACTTGTAGACCGACCAAATGATGTAAAACCAATTGGTTGTAAGTGGATCTACAAGAGAAAACAAGATCAAGCCGGTAAAGTACAGACTTTTAAGGCTCGACTTGTGGCAAAGGGTTATACTTAGAGAGAGGGAGTGGACTATGAAGAAACTTTCTCTCCCGTTGCCATGCTTAAGTCGATTAGAATACTCTTATCCATCGCCACCTTTTATAACTATGAAATTTGGCAGATGGATGTCAAGACAACCTTTTTAGATGACGATTTTGAGGAGAGTATCTATATGATTCAACCAGAGATGTTTATTACACAAGATCAAGAACAAAAGGTTTGTAAGCTTCAAAAATCCATTTATGGATTGAAACAAGCTTCTAGATCTTGGAATATAAGATCAAATCTTATGACTTTGAACAGAATGTTGACGAGCCTTGTGTTTACAAGAAGATCGTTAATTCTACTATAGCGTTCTTAGTTTTATATGTTGACGATATTCTACTCATTGGGAATGAGGTAGGTTACCTAACTGACATTAAGAAATGGCTAGCAACGCAGTCCCAAATGAAAGATTTGGGAAATGCGCAGTATGTTCTCGGGATTCAGATTATTCGGAACCTTAAGAACAGAATACTAGCCATGTCTCAAGCAACTTATATAGACAAAATGTTATCTAGGTATAAGATGTAGAATTCCAAGTTACCTTACAGATATGAAATTCATTTGTCAAAGGATCAATGTCCTAAGACACCTCAAGAGGTTGAGAAAATAAGACGCATTCCCTATGCTTCTGCAGTAGGGAGCCTGATGTATGCAATGTTATGTACTAGACCTGACATATGCTACGCAGTAGAGATAGTCAATAGGTATCAGTCCAATCCTGGATATGATCATTGGACTGCCGTTAAGAATATCCTCAAGTATCTTAGGAGAACGAGGAGCTACATGCTCATGTATGGTACTAAGGATTTAATCCTTACTGGATACACTGAATCTGATTTTCAAACTGATGAAGATGCTAGAAAGTGTACATCTGGATCAGTGTTCACTCTTAACGGAGGAGTAGTAGTATGGAGAAGCGTAAAACAAACCTGTATAGCTGAATCCACAATGGAAGCTGAATACGTAGTTGCTTGCGAAGCAGCAAAAGAAGTAGTATGGTTGAGGAAATTCTTGACAGGTTTGGAGGTCGTTCCAAATATGCATCTACATATCACCCTATATTGTGATAATAGTGGTGTAGTTGCAAATTCAAGAGAACCAATAAGCCACAAGCGCGACAAGCATATTGAGCACAAATACCATCTGATCCGGGAGATTGTACATCGTGGAGACATTGTAGTAACTCAGATATCTTCTGAGCAAAATATTGCCGATCTTTTTACAAAGGCCCTCACGGCTAAAGTGTTTGAAGGTCACCTACAGAGTTTAGGTCTACGAAGTTTATAAACTAGGACAAGTGGGAGAACTTTTGGGTATATGCCCTAGTTTATTGTATTCATATGTTTATTGTACAATGTTTCTCACTTAATCAACATTGTGATACTCCGTTAGTAGTTTTAATCCAAGTGGGACTTTGTTGGATTTTATGTCCTAAAACTCGTAGTTTGTAAATTAATAAACATATTCTGTTTTGTTTTTCGATAAAGTTGTTATTGAAATAGTAATCTTGAATCCAATAAACTAAGGTTCTGAGGCTATTTAATGCAGTTTGAACTTTATGTAGTGACATAAATGTGGATCGAGTTCAAATATATAGCCAAAATGGTCTATAGTATATGAATAAGGTTGGGCACCTTATTCTGGGGACACTATGGATGCAACCCACTTTGTAGTTAGTACAAACAATGTGATCCTGAATCGTTCATATAGATATATGTGAGTGGGGGCATCCTATGCAATGAGTTTGCATAAGACCGAACCATGAAATAGTCACTTTTTACGTTCTAAATGTCGTTTCATGTATAAAATTGGCTATTTCGTTAATTGATGACCTAGGTAACTTAATCTTAATCCTGAGCTAACTATGAACTCCTGTTTACTCAAAATTATCCTTAGATCTACATAGGTAAGGGCAGCTCATCATCGCTGGTCCAATAAGCCTCCCATTTCAGGGGTAAGATAAGGTGGATAGTTGGGAACATAGGGTGCAAGATGAAATTCACTTCTACCCATTATAGGGATAGTAGATAGGTTGTTCCCTTTAGTACTGAATCCAGGTCTTGAACAAGGGGTCCCACCATCTTCTTGGCCTGAGAGGGGTTCGGTTTATAGGTTGGACCTTAAACCAATTGTTCATTAGAGGATTAGTGGAACTTAAGAAACAAGATATAGTCTTGGGGGTAAAACGGTTTTTATGACCCAGTCGAGATTACAAACAACTTGTGAAGGATTAACTTACTAATCATGGTTATATCAAATGAACACAAATATATCTATAGTGAGGGGAGTGCAACTACGGGACTATAGTGGAATGACCTGTTAGTTAACGAATGTTGGTTAGATCCGTCTAAAGTGTTTAACCAGCTAATCTCAGATCGTTGGAGCCCATGATCTATAGGTTCATTAGGTTCCCCTACTAGCTCATATGGAATAGACTTAGAACGGTATGATAGAATGATTCGAATTGTTCGAATTAGGTGAAAAGAGAGAAACCGACAAGTATATGTAATATAGTAGTTGATTTTTTAGTTTAGAGATACAGTTTTAATATTTAAATGTGATTTAAATATCAAGAATATGAATATGTTCATATTCGTAAGTTCGGAAATAATGGAAATGGTAAAAAATGTAAAAAGTCAAATAGTTGACTTTTGACTTTGAAAAGTCAAACTTTGACCGACCTTATATTCAAATGTGATTTGAATTTCGAGAAAATGAATGTGGATTCTTGTTCGGGAGGTCAAAATTAGTCAACACGGAAAAAATTATGAAAAGTCAAAATGTTGACTTTTTGGTCAAAGTTTGATTTTAACCAGATACTATTTTGCCCTTTGACTAAAGTTAGTGGGAAAATCCAAACTTTTATTGGATAATTCCACTAACAAAATAGTGGGCTAGGTGTTGACTTATAGTGGAGACATTAAGCCCACTAAGAGAGTGGATTATAGGTGTTGGGTTTTTATGGATTTGTTTCATGCAAATGTTGCACGGTTTTTTTCATAAAATGAGCTTTTGAATTTAGATTAAAGACTTTTGCCATTTTTGAAAAAATAAGTTTTCATAAATGGGCTGAAAAATTAAAAACCCAAACCTAAATTCATTCTTATTTTTCCATCTCTTTCTCTCTCTCGGTTTTCTTCATCCATCGGGTCCCATAACCCGGTTCTGAGTCCAGAGGATAGTAGGTTAACTCCAGTGGTGGTCTGGAAGAGTTCGGGTCGAGATTCAACGAGGAAAAAACGTTGTTCGGGAGCTACAAAGGTTGTTTCCTATCCACTTTTATTTACTGTTTTTCCTTCATTTTGCATGCTAATTTCCTTTTGATTAGAAGCAATTAGAGTGTAATTAGATCCTTATTCCGCTGCATATGTCTTGTGTTCCATCATGTTTTATGTTTTCAGATTCACTAAGTTCATCAAATATGTGTTTGATAAATAACCCAAATTCTGTTTTTGAAAACAGTTTTTAGATTATGTGATCTAAATAATGTAAATTCTAAAAACAACATTGTTACATTTTTATTGTATTAAGAATTTGAATTTTAAAAATTAAAATGATAATTATATTAAATAGAAATAAAAACGCTTAGGAATATAGTACGACATGTTATAATCTCAATTCATTTTTTTTTTTTTATAAATATGTATTATGTAATGTATTATAAATTAGGTTAAATTCTAATTTGGTCTCAGTGGTTTGGATAAAGTTAAAAGTTGTTCACATGGTTTTAAATTTTAGAAATTAATTCCTATGATTTGATACAACTTCATATATAGTCTTTATGGTTTGTTAAATTCTCTTAAATAGTGCTTAGCGTAGGGACTTATACTATTCCTTTGCTTAGGTCCTCAAGAAGAAAGGAAAGACAATCTTCGGTTTTATCAAGAGAAGAAGGATAAAATCCATTCAACATTTTTAGACTCTAATATAATACCTATGGGTAACCGGTACGAACAATTGTCTGTAAGTTTCTTATTCATTATTTCTCCTGTACTCATAATCTAGTTAGGTCAGATTACGCTTTCTTAAAAGGAAGAGCACTAGAAAGTCAATGAGACTATTTATGGGAAATTAGGATGGATGACATAAAATATTAGGCCCAAATGAAAAATGACCTTTTGTTTGCGTCATCCATTCGTGAAATTACCATTTTAACCTATAATAGACTTCTTCCTTCTCCTTCTTTCTTCTTCATTTTCCAGTTTTTTCTTCTTCTTCTTTTTTTTTTTTTTTTTTTTTTTTTTTTTTTTCACGTTCTTCTTCCCCCGCCTACTTCTTCTTCTTCCTCCACCAGCTTCTTCTTCTTCCACCTTATTCTTCTCATTTCTTCTTCTTCTTTCTCCCGCATTTTCTTTTTCTTCTTTCTTTTTTCTTCTTTCTTTTGCCTTTATTGTCTTCTTCTTCTTTGTGTTTTTTTCCCACCCGACTTATTCTATTCTTCTTCTTCTCTCATCTCAAATCAAATATTGGAACTAGACCAAATCGTGAGGGAAGAGAGGAGCTAGATCAAGATGTGGGGGAGAAAGAAGTGAGGATGAGAATTCAAACGAAAAAGCTAAAAAATTGACAAGGAAGAAACTAGAGGAAGAAGCTAGAGGAAGAATCCAAATGAAGGAAAAATTCAAAGGAAAAAAAACTAAAAAATTTACAAGGAAGAAAGTAGAGTAAGAGGCGAGAGGAAGAAGTAAGAGGAAGAATTCAAAAGAAGGGAAAAAATCAAGGAAAAAAATCAAGGAGAGCAACGTGAATCGCAGAACGAGAGGAAATAGCAAGAAATCTGGGTTGCTTTTGGCCTCTCGTACTTATTGGGGTTAAAACGGTACTTTCGCACGTGACTAATATAAGCAGAAGGCCAAATTTCGAGCATTTTTTAAAGTGATGCCAAATTTTAAGTGGACACCTAAAAAAAGGCCATCCATACAAGGAACTCACTATTTATGAACCTTCTATCAAACCATGGAGGGTAAATTATAGTTATAAACCATAATACCTACCTTTTAACTTTTTCCTAATCATAGAAGCAAAAATTTCAATTTATTCTATAAATTATATAGTCTTGCAAAATAATAATTATGCAATTTTTTAAACATAAAATCATGTTCATAAATAAATAGTAATAGTTTGTTGTCAACTAATATGTAGTGGGTAACTATAACTAGTTTGTAATTGTTTAAATTAAAATCAAATTTCTGAATTCTGCCACTAAACACATATCTAAAAATATAAACTACAACTCTACTTTCATTTAGGCCCCGTTTGATAACCATCTTGTTTTTTGTTTTTGTTTTTGAAAATTAAGTCTATGGACACTACTTCTATCTTCAAATTTTGTCATTGTTATCTATTTTTCATCCATAGTTTAAAAAACCAAGCCAAAATTTGAGAATTAAAAAAAAAGTAACATTCAAAAAGTTATTTTTATTTTTGGAATTTGACTAAGAATTCAACTATTTATTGTGCTTAAGAAAGATGCAAATCATTGTAAGAAATATAGATAAAATAGGCTAATTATCAAATGAAATTTTAATAATTTGTTTTCAAATTTATATTTTTGGATTTTCTACATGCCCTTAGCTTTCGTGATTAGATTTATCATTGTAACCTTGTATAAATATCATTAAGGGATGTTTGGCCCCCAAGTTGGATTGGGTTGGGTTGGATGGGTAAAAAAAACCCACTAATCGTTTGGTTTACCAATTATTAAAGAGATTTATTACCTCGTTATTTGCATTAACTCATATTTCTCGCATTGTTTATTCAAATCAATTCAACCTTGCGTGCCAAACGTCTCCTAAGAAAAATCCCGATTCCATGATTCCAAAGCGAAACCCTAAGTCAAAGTAAAAGAAAAAGAAAAAGGCATCTCTCTTACGTCTTAATTTCCAAATATTCTGTAATGAAAAATTAAGCTTAAATTTTCCATTTCAACTCTCCATGGCGATGACGGAGATCCACGTCTGAAACTCCATTGGAAGATCAGTATTTCTCTTTAACTCGGCTGAAATTCCTCTCAAATTTCGCTACGATTTCCACCATTGAAGATCCTAAAACCCCAATTCTTTCCTCCATCGTCTCTTCCGCTGAAGAATCAATGGCGGTTCCCGTGGTTCAGTTCCCGATCTTCATGGCTGTCAGAGTTCTCGGAATGCTCGTGGCAGCTCTTCTTTTCATTTGGACCTTGCATTTCCGTGGAGGATTGGCACTTATCTCAGATAACAAGGATCATATCTTCAATGTAATTACCTACTTCCTTTATTTTCGCAAATGATTCTGCTATTGTCTGTTTTTTTTTCTTTTATGAATTGATACGCATTTTTGATGGGGCTTGAGTTTATAGATGCTCACGAGTCTTCACTGGATCTACTAATTTAGTTTTTCGTCGTTCTGCTTTGGATTTTGAATTTGCGTGTTTGAAATAAATTTTGTATTGTTTTAGTTTCTATATGATGGCAATCTCATTGAAGTTTGTTTGTTTGTCTCGGAATTGGGCTCAACTTAAATAACATACTTGATGATCTTGTATATGGAGATAGAAATATTGCCTTTTAATTCTCCATTTTCCTTTTTGTTGTCCTGTTTTTTTGGTGAAGTTGCTCTTGCTCCTGTTTTGTAGGTCCATCCAGTTCTTATGGTGATTGGACTTATTCTTCTAAATGGTGAAGGTAATTATACGTTCTCTTTGTATTTAATTCGTAGTTACTATACTATTGAGGGGTTTGTATATATATGTGTGTGTAATTTATTCAATTAACACATAACATCTGTTAGCGATGGATTGATTTGTGGTTTCAATCCCCCATCCCTATTATACTTAAAAGAAACTATATATTGATGATAATGGAAACAAAAGAGGGAGAATGCAGCTGGATTTAATATTTGTGGTTTACAATCTTTAAGAAAACGAGGATAGTGGGCAAGGTTTTCTTTAACAGTATGAAACATTTCCTGGCGTTCATCATGTAGGTTTTAGGTTTTGTCCAGCAAATGTGTTATTATACAAAACCAGCTAAAGCTATGGTTTCGAATCATTTATGAAATATGTATTCTGAAATCATTTGCAAACTTAGTTTTAAGTTATTCTCCCACTATGCTGGTGCTTTCAATGATTTTGTTCACCATTCTTAGATATATTGATGCAGCAATGTTAGCATACAAGACAGTTTCAGGAACCAAAAACTTCAAAAAACTAGTTCATCTTGCACTCCAATTTGTGGCATTCTTTTTAAGCCTGATTGGCATATGGGCTGCCCTGAAGTTCCACAATGACAAAGGAATCGATAACTTTTACAGTCTTCATTCATGGTTGGGCTTAGTTTCTATCTTTCTGTTTGGCATCCAGGTTCGTAAATCGCAATATCTGCTCATAAATCGTAATACTTGTCTTAATCGGAATGTTTTTATTTCTTCAGTTTAATCATGTAGTCATGACATTTTGTAGCTCATGAATAGTTGTATTTTGTATTTGGATGCGATGAGGGTACTATGAGTGTATTGGTCTACTTTAGATATCCGAGTGCAACTGCTGATTCTTAGCTTCTTAGTATTTGAGTTTCTATGCTTATTATGTCTCATTGTATTTTGAGTAGTAGTCTCTTTTCATTCTATTTTTTTTTTAAATCATAATATTTTATTGTATGATTTACTTTCTAGCCTGCCTGTTGAGCTACATGATTCTAATTCATTAGGACGACTCCATTCGAACAGTGGTCTGCAGGTTTTGTAACCTTTTGGTACCCAGGTGGGTCTAGAAACAGCAGAGCTACTCTGTTGCCATGGCATGTTTTCTTTGGCGTTTACATATATGGCCTTTCTGTCGCTACAACTGTAACTGGATTGTTGGAAAAAGCTACATTTCTTCAAACCAGCAAGGTAATATTACGCTATTCGAACGAGGCTTTGCTGATAAATTCATTGGGTGTCCTCATTGTTCTCTTGGGTGGTCTCGTAATTCTGGCGGTTATCGCTCCGTCGAATGCCAAAGGTGATATTAACAGAGGGCTAGCAGAATAGGATGAAAACATGATGCTGCTTTGAAATGGAACATCAGCGAGACAGATCTTGTTGTAACTTGTAAGCATGTCAATTGCTCAAAATCAAACTTGCCTTTATTTTTACTCGAGACTGTTGATTCATCCTTAACATAGAAATCACATTATAGGTTGAGAAGCAAACGGATTCTTTAGTTGAAAATAAGATGGTCATGTTTGTGGATTGGAACCGATTTTATGACTTCAGTGCCATAAGAAGTAAACAGTTTTAATTGAAAATTTTCGATTTGGTTCAGTTCGTCTACCAAACAGAATCAAGCCGTGGGCAGAGTCAAATAAGAATGCATTGTACAAGCTGATGAAATAAAATACGGAGCTCCCACACCGTATTTTTTTGGTCAACTTTTATTTCTTGATTTCTCTCACCCTTTTTATAGGAACTTTGACTGTCATTGTATCGTCAACTAATTAAACGTAGGAAAAGTCTATCCATCTCCGATGCTTTATTCGGTGGCAAATAACTGGCAAAAGGTAATCATCTCTCAATACACTAAAAAGCATCCAGAAAGAATGAAAATAAAAACCAAAATTTTCTGCCTTGGCATAAGTATTTCTCCCAACTAGGGACGTTCATGGGTTGGGTTAGATCGAGTTGAAAGTCTTTTTAATCCGACCCAAATAATTCTTATTAAAAAATGAATCCAACAACCTAACCATGAAATATTTAGATTGGATTGGTCAGGTTGATCGGATCATTTATTTAAAATTTTGTTTAAAAAAAAAACGTATATATGTAAAAGTCTAATTTAATTATTTTTATATATTAGAATTAAATAAAAATAAAAATAATATATGTATAAACAATTGTATTACAAGTAATAAAAAAATATCTTTTAAAGTTAATAATAAATTCGGGTTGGTTTGAGTTATATTAGGTGAACCCACGAACGAATCTAACCCATAAAATTTTCATTTATTTGAATCGCAACGTTCTTTAAGTTTCATTAGGATAAATGACAACTAATCTTCGGTCTCTTTAAATTATTTTAGTTTTAATTCTTTGTAATTATTACTTAAAAACTAGTTTCAAATATAAGACTAAATTATATAATAAAAAATGCTCTTGAACTTTAAGTTCGGTTTAAAAAATTCCGTTAGAACTTTCCAAATCTGTTCAAAACTATCCTCGCTGTTAATTAAACAAACTTATAAGATAGATAGTTTTCAAATGCTCTTAAATGCTGAGGTAGGCATTGACTTTTAACTTACATCTGTTTATATGACATGGAAAAGATAAAAACATAGATGTATGAGGTGTCGAATTTTTTTTAATAAAAACCATATGTTCATTGATTCAAGAGAGGGAATATAACAAAAATAGGGCAAAACCAGTGGGTAACATAACTGAAATGCAGTGTGGAAGATGGCTTCATATTTGATTTGCCAGTATGCCAATTTTAATTTTTTTTTTTTAATTATCCAAATATTTGGAATCAATAAACATTCAATGAAACCTTGAACCCCATATCGATTACCAGATTCGAACTAGAGCCACGATAGAATGGCTAACTATTCAGAATCTCACATTGGAAAAAAAATCAAGGGACTTCACTCTCATAAGATAGATGAGCTAGTCCTTGCCAATTAGTTTTGAGATGAAATTCTATGTTATCTAATATGGTATCGAGCAAGTGGTTCAGGGAGATCCTGTATTGGAGTCCTGCAATGTCCCTTATTAAAATTGAGCTATCAAAGTGACTTCACAAGTACGTCAAGAGTGCCAGTTGGGCAGGACAGTTGTATTAGTCCGTTCCTTGGCCCAAAGCCTATTTGTGTATCAAAGTGGGTCCTTAAGACCTCATGTATATCATGACTATACTATGGAAATACATTCACGATGGATACATCAATCTAGTGATTTGAAAACCACTTCAAACTTAATACATAAAACTTGTCACTTTTGTAAATCTCGCTTTATTTTTCTCTCTTCTTCTTTCTTTTCCAGAGAACCACCACCATTTTCTTCTTCTTTTTACACATTCTCTCAATATATACAATTCATGTGACTCTCCAACAACTTCTTTCCCTTAATTTTTCTAATAGAAAAATATACTCAACCATTACAAATTCAAAATTTGGTTAAACTTTCATTTCCTCTTATTAACCCAAACAATTCTTGAAACCTAATTTCCCTTTTATTTCTACTAACACATTGATATAAAAACAAAACCTTAATCTCTCTCTTAAGATATTTGAAGGCATCTTTGTGTAAAAAACAAACACAATTAAAAATACAAACCCATAACTCTTTTTCAATTAAAGTAAACCCATTAGATTTCATGGTTTTTTTTTAAAATAAAATAAAATAAAATAAAAATCTTCCCTTTTCAATTGTTAAAACCATAATCACCATTTAAGCAATTTCAACTTAACTATACTTACCAATTTAGCTTCAACCATCAATTATTTATAAGCTGCCATCCTCAAGTGTCCATTTTTATCCATTTTTTTTAATTTTTTTTATTATATATATATTTTTTATTTTCCAAAACCACTAGCCACTTATCAAGACAACCATGCACCCATCACACACCTTATCCACGTGATCCTATAAAGTGTATTTAAAAATTTCAGCAATGCATGTAAAGACCAAACCTTTCGAATACACTACAAGAAAATTGAGCTATTTCGACCATCTTTTATCGGAGGCTATAAAAAAAAAATTCGAAAAAGATTACATTTATTGAAGGTATTGGAAAAACCTTTGAGAAATATGTACTTTTTATTGAAGGTTAATAAAAACCTTTGAAAAAGATATATATTTATTGGAGGTTTTGAAAAAACCTTTGAGAAATATGTAGTTTTTATCGAAGGGTAACAAAAACCTTTGAGAAAGACATACATTTATCGAAGGCTTTGATAAGTCCTTTGAAAAATATGCACATTTTATTGAAGGTTAATAAAAACCTTTGAGAAAGATTTACATTTATTGAAGGTATTGGAGAAACTTTTGAGAAGTATGTACTTTTTATTGAAGGTTAATAAAAACCTTTGAAAAAGATATATATTTATTGGAGTTTTTGAAAAAACCTTTGAGAAATATGTAGTTTTTATCGAAAGTTAGTAAAAACCTTTGAGATATTTATTGAAGGTATTGAAAAAACCTTTGAGAAATATGTACTTTTTATTGAAGGTTAATAAAAATACCGTTGAAAAATATAACAATGTTATCATTTATCAAAGGATTTCAGAAAACCTTTGAAAAAATTTATTCTTAATAAAATTATTAAAGATGAGATTTATTTTAATAAAAAATATATATTAACATTTATCAAAGGTCGTTAAAATACCTTTGGAAATACTTACTTTTATCAAAGGTTAGTAGAAGCCTTTGAGAAAAATATGTATTTGTGAACATAAAAAAACCTCATATCCAGATTTCGCCATTGTTTTTGGTTCTTCATCTTGCTACGATTGATTTCGTGGTTCTTCATTGTTTTTGGTTGATGAGAAAGGCACATTTTGAACCCCGAATCCCAATTTTACACTTAAGTGTGTTTTCTTATTTAAATTGTCTTAATTTTTCACTTAATTGTGTGTCCCTATTTAAATTTGTATAAATAAGTTGAGTAGGTTGATGAGAAAGTTAGTGTGAAGTGGTGAAGAAGGAATGAGGATTTGAAAGAGAAAAATATGGAAATTGAGTTTGGGAAATTTCGACTAAGCATAGGGAAGTTATGTGAAATGCGTTATGGATGAAGAAAGGATTGAAGAACTGAGAAAAATATGGGAAATTATTTTGGGGAAAATCTGGAAAAAACGTGTAGAAGTTGCACAGAGACAAACAATTCGCAGTAGCTAAGAGCGAGATCGTTGAGAGCGAGATCATTGAGAGCAAGATTTTGAGCTAGAAAGATTGGAGAGAACACTTGGAGAGAAAGATGAAAAGAGCGAGACTGGAGAGAAAATTTGGAGAGAAAGTAGTTGGAGAGAGCGAGATTGGAGAGAAAGTTTGGAGAGAAAGTTGGAGGGAAAGCTGGAAAGAGCGAGAGTAGAGAGAGCGAGATTTTGAGCTAGGAAGTTGGAGAGAGCGAGAGTAGAGAGAGCGAGATTTTGAGCCAGAAAGTTGGAGAAAGCGAGAATTTAAGCGAGAAAGTTGGAGAGAGCGAGATTTTGAGCGAGAAAGTGGGAGAGAGCGAGATCAGCGAGAAAATGAGAGAGAGCGAGAGTGGAGAGAGCGAGAGTAGCCTATGCGCGTCAGCAACGCCTTGTCCGGTGCTGCACTCGAGCATCACGCCCACATCTCGCCTATGCATTGAACGGCCTAGCAAGCTTCTGGGTGATGTATTTGGACGCGTTGGGGTGGATTATGCATTTAAAAACCCTAATTTGAATACAAATAAAGCTTGAAGACATAAGGACAAACGTCAATTAAAATTTAGATGTTTGATTAAGAGAAATTCTTAAACCCTAAAAAATTGTGTTGGATGCGTTTGGGAAGAACACATTGAACCAAGGTGAAGTCAGCTTACGTTGATAAAGGGAGGATTAAACATTTGACCATATAGCCAAGTAGGTGCTGTAATCCATGGCATTTGACATATATTAGGGAGTGGGATTTCATTTTCAATACAATAAAATAAAATTTCGTAGAGAAAAGTAGAGGGCAATGAGGTTTAGAGGAATGTGTCAATTTTGGACGAGAATCTTCCATTTATCTCGTGGTTTGGAGTGATTAAAACCATCTGAAAAGCTCTAGAAGTTATAGTTTTTAGAGTGAGTGCAAGGAAGGTAAAGGATAGTCTGGAGGTTGAGAGAATACAGAAGGGTGACAGTGTAGGATCAGTCTGGGCGTCTTGAATATTTTGAGTTGGCAAACACGAGGAATTCTGAGGTGCAGAGTTTTAGGTAAAGATTCTGTAGATCATTTTAGAACGTGTTTGTGAAGGAAGTATTCCAAATAAGGTTTGGAATATAGATGAGTATTTAAGTTTAAGGTATTGAATAATGCTTTTAAAGATGAAAGGACGGGAGCTACTAGGTGAAAAGTTCCTAAGAGTTCAAGGTGAGTGGCTAAAATGTTTTCGAACTAAAACGTTTTAAACTGTTTTGATTACAAACGTTTTACAGAAAGCATGTTTGCGAAAATAATTCTCATGCCTACTAGTTTTATAAAGTGGTTTCCAAGCAAGATCTGAGTTGTGTTGTGAACGCATGCCTAAAACTATTTTTTGATTTGAGAAATGATTTTACTGTTTTATGTTTAAAACAACTTTATATAATTTACGTTTGAAAATATTTATGCTGCAAAAGTTTATATTTCAAATAAAACTATTTTTTGAAATTATGCATGAGAATTTACTATGTTTTCTTGGTCTCTCACTGGGTGTAAGCTCACCCCATTTTCAAATGTTTTTGTTCCCCTCCCCCCCCACAGGTAGCGGTCAAATCCTCTGAAGACAGCTCAATATCTGCTCTGCCATTAAAGGACCAAAAGACTTGTAACCGTTTGCTAGGTGGTTAATGTTAATATTGTACACATGTTACTATTGTTCATATAGGAACTAGGGTTTGTGGGTTTTGGGACTTGTAAATCTAATGTTGTAAATACTCTAAACATATTAAGTTTCTAAGTTAATAAATTGTGGGCCTACAGCCGTCCCGTTGCATATAATTTGTATTTGGTATCAGAGTTATTCCGCAAGAGTTTTTAGACAGTAAGTGTCAGCCTAAGGGTTGATAACTGTTGCAGTCACACCCTTCTCTAGGCTAAGAGGGTGGTCTGGGGCGGGGTGTGACAGCTTGGTATTAGAGCATAAGTTTTTGGGACAATTGAAAAATTAGTTGATACCAACTTGGTATTAAAGGATGGGTTATACGTAAGTTTGGGAAAGATTTAAGCTAGCTTAGTACTAAAACATAAGACTTTGGGTGAAAGAGAGAGTTCATGCATTAGATTAAGTCCCATAGATAAGTCCCTAACATGTGTACTTAATAACTAAGCAAAGATGCTGAGGAAAAGAGGCAGACCAAGCAAGCAGACTGAGAAGAGGAATATTGACCCTACTAGTGGAGGTCCTGAGGTATTGTCAGACCCAGATCCGAAGGGGAAAAGAGTTAGAGACTCAGTAGAACAGGAGGAAATCTCTAAAAACGAGTTTAGTACACCAAAGGTAGGTGTAGATCCTCAGATGGAGGATCGAGTGTTCGATAGAATCACTCAAAAATTAGCGGCGAGTGTAGGATCGATCCAAAACGATCTAGAAAAAAGAAGTTCGGCGTCGAGAGGCTGAAAGCTTTAGGAGCCACGACGTTCGATAGAGCCACAGATCCAGTAGATGCTGAAATCTGGTTGGATTTGATTGAGAAGTGTTTTAAAGTTATTAGATGCCCTGAGGATCGTAAGGTCGAGTTAGTGTCATTCTTGCTGCAAAAAGGGGCTGAGAAGTGGTGGAAAGTGATAGAGGCTAGCAGGGGTAGTTCAGAAACTATGACTTGGTCTAAGTTTAGACAAGTATTTGAGGATAAATACTACCCTAGTTCTTTTAGAGATGCGAAAGGAACGAATTCCTTAGACTAACTTAAGGAGTGATGATGATTCTTGAGTATGAACAAAAATTTACTGAGTTATCTCAGTATGCCCTTCCGATCATCGCGGAAAAGAAGGAGAGGTGTAGGAGATTTGAGAGTGGCTTAAGAAGAAAAATATGTACACTTGTTACCTCTACATCTAATTGAGTGAATTTCACTCAGTTAGTTGAGACCGCTATCCGGGTAGAGTGGAGTGTAGCGAAGGATGATGAACTTCAACCAGGAGAAGGACAGTTTAGAGTGCCTGAAGAAACAAGAAGTAAAAAATTTAGATCCTCGTTCTCTGGACAGTCGGGGATAAGGACATTTGGGGTCATGAGCCAACAAAGTTTGAGTCGAAAGAAGTCCAGACCTGTAGCTAAACAAAGTGGTAGATCGGTATCAGGTCATGCTAGTGAGTCGGTGGCTAGTACGGGGAGGAAACCGCTGTGTGTAAACTATGGTAAACCTCATACAGGGGTATGCTACGGTAATAGGAATGTGTGTTTCCAATGCGGACAAGCTGGGCATTTCAAAAGAGATTGTCCTCAGCTAGGTCATGGAGCACAGAATGAGCAAAGAGGAGTTACCCAGACTGTAAACCAACCTAGAAGGATCGGAACTGGAGGTGAGGGATCCAGTGTAGCTAAGCAGAAAGGGGTAGCTGGACGACCCCAATAACAATCGCAGCAGCAGCAGGGTAGAATGTACGCTATGACACACCAGGAAGCGGAAGAGGCTTCAGATGTCATAACTGGTACGAAAACTTTATGTAATCAATCCGCTTATGCATTATTTGATCCTGGTGCTACACACTCATTCATATTTAGTATATGTGCATTACATATAGATAAAATACCTGAACGTATGGATGAGGAATTATTTATCTCTATGCTAGTAGAAGATACTCTAGTGGTACATGAGTATTATAGGAATTGCGAAGTAATTCTTGGAAACCAAATTTTTTGGGTCAACTTGATTCCATTAGAATTACTAGAATTTGATGTTATCTTAGGTATGGATTTCCTAAGTAAACACTATTCCACTATGGATTGCTTTAGAAGAGAAATAGTGTTTAGAAAATCCGGTGAAAAAGAAATAACTTTGGTAGGAAGTAAAAGAACTCCCAGGAAGTTTAATATCAGCAGTAAAGCTAGAAAACTGTTGAGTAAAGAATGTGAAGCCTATTTAGCATCTGTAGTAGTTTTCCAAGATAAGAAATTAAAACCTGAGGATGTACCTGTAGTACAAGAATTCTTAGATGTGTTCCCTGAAGAATTACTAGGCTTACCACTTGATAGGGAAGTGGAATTTACTATTGAGTTAATTCCTGGTACTGCACCTATATCCTAAGCACCATATAGGATGGCCCCAATGGGGTTGAAAGAGTTAAAAGTTCAATTACAGGAACTTGTGGATAAGGGGTACATTAGACCCAGTGTATCACATTGGGGAGCGCCAGTCTTGTTTGTTAGGAAGAAAGACGGTACTCTTAGATTATGCATAGACTATAGACAGTTGAATAAAGTGACCATTAAGAATAAATACCCATTGCCTCGTATAGATGATCTCTTCAATTAGTTAAAGGGAGCAACGATGTTCTCTAAAATAGATTCGAGGCCAGGCTCTCACAGTTGAAGGTGAAAGACACAGATGTTCCTAAAACTGCATTCAGAAATAGATACGGATATTTTGAGTTCCTAGTAATGCCGTTTGGATTGAAAAATGCTCCTGCGGTATTTATGGACTTGATGAATAGGATATTCCATTCTTATCTGGATCAGTTTGTGATAGTATTCATAGATGACATACTAGTGTATTCCAGTAGTGCGGAAAAACACAAAGAACATCTAAGGATGGTATTACAAACTTTAAGAGAAAAGAAGTTNATACTAGTGTATTCCAGTAGTGCGGAAAAACACAAAGAACATCTAAGGATGGTATTACAAACTTTAAGAGAAAAGAAGTTATATGCCAAATTTAGTAAGTGTGATTTTTGGTTAAATCAAGTCATATTTCTTGGGCATATAGTTTCAGCTGACGGAGTTAGTGTTGATTCCCAAAAGATAGAAGCAGTAGTTAAATGGGAACGACCCCTGAATGTAACCGAAGTACGTAGTTTCTTGGTTTAGCAGGTTATTATAGGAGATTCGTGGAGGGTTTCTCTAAGATAGCCCTTCCATCGACAAACCTGACCAGAAAAGATGTGAAGTTTGAATGGTCGCCAGAATGCGAGCATAGTTTCCAAGTGCTGAAATAAAGGTTAGTATTAGCACTAGTATTAACTCTACCTACACCAAGTAAGGGGTTTGAAGTTTATTGTGATTCATCCCGACAAGGATTAGGATGTGTGCTGATGTAGGAGGGAAAAATAGTAGCCTATGCTTCGCGACAGTTAAAGAAGCATGAATGTAATTACCCTACACACGACTTAGAATTAGCAGCAGTTGTGTTAGCTCTAAAATTGTTGAGACATTACCTGTTTTATGAGCGATGTTATATATTTACAAACCATAAGAGTCTAAAGCATATCTTTGATCAAAAGGAACTAAACCTAAGACAGAGAAGATGGCTTGAATTGATTAAAGATTATGATTGTACAATTGACTATCACCCAGGTAAAGAAAATGTGGTAGCTGATGCCTTAAGTCGAAAAACTAGATCAGTTAGAGCTAATATCAATTTAGTGAAGGGTACACTGATTCATGAGTTGTATAATGCTAGGGCAGCATTATCAGTCGGTCAAATAGGAGGGTTACTAGATTCATTTCAAGTGCGCCCTACTCTTGTAGAAAATATTTTACGTGAATAATTAAAGGATTCTGATCTGAAGAAGTAGCTGAAGAAGTGGATAAAGGATTGAGAACGGACTATCAACTAAGAACAGACAAAGTGCTACTAAAGGAGGGTAGGATTTGCATACCTAAGGACTTAACTCTTAGCAAGCTATCCTAGAAGAAGCACATAGTTTGGCATATGCTATGCACCCAGGCAGTACGAAGATGTTCAGATCATTAAAGAAATCGTATTGGTGGCTGAGTATGAAAAAAGAAATAGCGAAGTATGTTAACAAGTGTCTAATATGTCAACAAGTTAAACTAGAGAGACAGAAACTAGCAGGATTACTTAATCCACTCCCAGTACCAGAATGGAAGTGAGAACATATTACAATGGATTTCTTGTATGGATTACCTAAGACATAGCAAGCTATGATGGTATATGGGTAATTATGGATAGATTGACAAAAACAACTAAGTTTTTACCTATTGAAGCCACTTATACCCAGGACCAACTAGCTAAGCTATATGTTGATCGAGTCATAAGTTAGTTTGGAGCTCCAATTTCAATTGTATCAGATCGAGACTCCAGATTTACATCAAAGTTTTGGCCTAGTTTGCAGAAAGCTATGGGGACCAAGTTATATTTCAGTACCGCTTTTCATCCACAGACGGATGGTCAGTCTGAGCGGACAATCCAGACATTGGAAGACATCCTAAGGGCATGTGTGTTGCCATTCAAAGGCAGTTAGGATACACATCTTTCGTTAATTGAATTTGCGTACAACAGCTACCATTCGAGTATCGAAATGGCACCATATGAAGCCTTATATGGAAGACCATGTAGGACTCCGATATGCTGGAATGAAGTCGGTGAAAGGAAATTACTAAGTCCAGAACTTGTACAACAGACATCAGATAACATTAAGATTATAAGAGATAATCTTAAGACGGCTCGAGATAGGCAGAAAAGTTATGCTGATAAGCGGAGAAGAGAATTAGAGTTTGAAATGGGTGATAAAGTATTTCTGAAACGTAAACTCGTAGTAAGGTCTCCATTCGCGGTCCCTTTTATCAACCCCTAGAATTTTCAGATTACTTGACTTACAACCTTAGAATTACTCATAAGATTCCGAGCAAATCTTGAGGGTTTATAAGAATTTCAAATCCTTTAAAATAGATTGGATAGACATCTATAAGATTCCAATTATTTAGAAGATTAGATCTCCGTTTTTTGTCCTTAAACGTCAAACTCCAAGCTTTGTGTATTGATAGATTTCTCAACATTGGAGGAGTACTTTTTAAAATGCAATAATTTGCCAACGCCTTATCGAAATCCTAAGTTGCGTTTACGCAAAATACTCGAAAATACTCGACAACACTTCAGAATGGCTTCGCTCGCGGCGCGTGGTGATCAATAATGCCAAGGATATGACGCAGCCCGCGTAGGCGTGACGCTTGCAGATTGCAACACCGGAGCAAAGGCGTTGTTCTAGCACCTTAGCAACATAGGCTGCTGTCTCGTGAACAAGTGCTCTTTCTCTAAGAGTCCTATGTCAATTCTTGCTGATCGTCGTGATGTCTTCGGTCCTAAATACGTTCTTTTCGAACTAAAAACGTTTTTAGCTCAATCCTGTTTTGATTACAAAACAGTTTTATCTCCACTTTGCCACTGAAGCATTCGAAAGCAATCATCGTTTGTCTGCCGCTCGAAACATACATTCTTTCCCAACTTTCATGGCTTCAAAACCACATCCTCGTGCTCTCATCTACTCTCTCCACTCTCCTAAACTTTTTATCCTAGATCTAAAAAGTTCGTGCTTGCTCCTCTCATAATACGCCTACATCGATGCCTTCCTTGATTCGAGCTTTTCCCTCAGTTTAGCTTGTTTCGTTATCCATCAAAGCAACTATTCTCTTCCGCAATCTCACTCTCTCTAACAATCTATTCTTGTTCTCTTCCATAATTTTTGATCTCTCAAAAATCTCGCTCTCGTACAATCCATCTCTCATACCTTCATAACTCTTTTCATCTTCAAATCTTTGTCCTCGTCCATATCTGTTCTTCACCTTCATCTTTCTAGCTCAAAAATAATTCTTGGCTCTCAAAGTGATCTCCGCTTTTTCTCAAAAACTCGTTCTCCGACGTTCTTAAGTCGCTAAGCTTGGTCGAAATTGCTCTACTTTCCCGTGCAACTTCTCAACATCATTTTTTTTTCCAGATTTTTCCTCCAAAATAGAATTAGTCCCCATTAATTTCGTTTTTTCAGTTTTCGTTCAAGTTCACTTTCTTCTATCCTAATAACGCAGATTTCAGTTATAAGCTTTCCTAATAACTGGTCTTAGCCAGTCAGCTTTAAAAGAGATAAAAGTTGTTTATAATCAGGATGCAGATATTTGATTTGATTTGGTGGTGGATTTCTGGGCTGGTGATAACAGAAATGGCCGAAGGGTGCTGAAGGTATTATTGGAATTTACACACGGGTTTTTCGTGAGGGAATGAAAAAAGGACAGGATGGAACGAAAAACTTCACGAAAACCAAAAAAAAACTTTTGGAGGAAATTGAAATTGGTGAACTATTTTGCTAGAAATGGTTGTAGTATTCACCACGGAAGACAGAGATGATCCCGCGGGCAGTAGGTAGTGCGATAGGGACGGTTAAGAAGGGCGGGAGATTATTTCGAAGAGCCAGAATTTTTGAAGTAGGAAGATGTGGAGGAGGAGAATAGTATGGTGAAGAGAATATTTGTGAGAGGAAGAAATGAAGGACCTAAAGGATGGAGAGAAGCAGATTGAGTACGCGAGAAACATTTGGGAACGAAGGAAGAATGTTTGGTACGAGAGTGAGATTTGGAAAGAGAAAGTATTTCGAAAATGTGAAGGACGTTTGAGAGGGGAAAAAGCTGGGGAAAGTGAGCAGAGATCGGTCAATTATTAGAGAGCGTAGTATTAGTTTAGACGCTCTAAAAGAAGTTGGTGAGACTGCGAGTAGAGTTAAGAGTGAAGAGCGAGAATATTGTAATTGATTGAGACGGTACCAGAAGTCTTGATGCTGGAATGGAGAAATAGACCTGGGTGGAGATTTATTGAGGATGGGGCCTGAGTGGCGAGAGAGCGGATGGGAGAGATGAAAGAGAGGTACCGAGATCAGAATATACTAGGGAGAAGGAGCAAGAATAGAGCGAGATTGCCCCTATGTGGCGTTCACACCATGTACCTGCCTTATGGGCGATCGCGGTTGTGGTTAATTGGGCATTGAGGATTGCTGTCCAACAGCTCCTTTAACCCGCTCGGGGCAATATTGGCTAATTTGAAATACTAGGGCAGTACCGAGCAAGCTTTCTTGGGTGAGATTTGTTGAAGTTTTGAAAATGAACTCCTTTGTACGCTTGGGGTGGATTTTCATTGCATTTAAGAATATATTATACTGTCTTAAATTAGAATATCTTAACAAACACACTATTTTGGAAATGGATTATGGGAACCAATTTACACGTTCCAAAATTTAAAATTTTAGATTTGTCCCAATTAGAAATTCTAAACCCCTAAGAAGATTTCGAACTTTGTTAGTAAATCTTAAGTTTAAGTCGAACTTGAATTCTAGGGGTAAAAGGGGACCCGAGGAGCTAAACTAGGTGAAAAGTTCCCTGAGTCAGGTGAAGTGGCTAAAATTGTTTTGTAACTAAAACGTTTTTAAACTGTTTGATTACAAACGTTTAAAACAGAACCATGTTGAGCGAAAAATAATTCTCATGCTCTAGTTTTATAAAGGTGGTTTCCAAAGCAAGATGCATAGTGTGTTGTGAACTGCAGTCTATTGTTAAAAAACTATTTACATTGTTGATTTTTCCAGCATGCTTACCATCTTAAGCCATGTTTATATGTGTTATACTGTACATGCTTAAGAGAAAGTTTTTTATAAATAATTTTGGTAAAATGCGATGCGAAGTAAGAAGCATCACCCAATAGATACTGAAGTACAAGGAGAAGGTATCTATTGGTATCGAAGTAAGTTAGAAGGTAAAAGCCACAGATACTGAAGTACTTGGAGAAGGTATCCTAAGTAGCTCAATAACTGAAGTAAAGAGAAGGTATTGAGCAAGTAGTATTAAGTGACAAGGTGAATCAAGTTCCAGAGATTGAGCAAAAGGGTTTCTCTCTGTACTAAAAGAAGTTTGTATGGGAATTATTTTAAATAAATTTTATAAACAGTACTACTTTGATTTGAGAATGAATTTTAAATAGTTTTATGTTTTAAAACAATTTAATATAATTTTAACTTGGAAAATATTTATGGCTGCAAAGTTTTATAAATTTCAGATGAAAACTATTTTATTTGAAATTAATGCATGAGAATTTACTAGTGTTTTCTCCAGGTCCACAGTCATCTGGGCCGTAAGCTCACCCCTTTTCAAAAATGTTTTTTTTGTACCCCCCCCCCTCCCCCCCCCCCCACAAGGTTAGCGGTCAATTTCCTCTGAAGACAACTCAGTATCTACTTCTGCCACTAAGGCCAAAAGATCT